>NW_024373701.1:2813608-2927330 GCF_014805655.1 Passer montanus
CGGCCGCCACCGCCTCGCCGCGGTACCCGCGGGCAAGCAGCGGGCGCAGCAGCCCCAGGCAGCGGCCCAGGAGGCGCGGGGCGCCCAGCAGCATGGCGGGGCTGGGCAGGGCCGAGCCGAGCAAGCCGAGCCGAAGCAGCCGAGGCGAGGCAGCCGTCCCAGGCCGCCGCCACTCCCCCCGGCGCAGCCAATGGGCACAGCGGGGCCGGGCCCGGGCCCCCGGACAAGCTAATGCTGTAGAACGCCCTTTGGAAGAATTGTGTTGGGACGCCCACACGTGAAAACTGTGTTTTCACGCACAGCCTAGGAAAGCCCTTGCCCTTCTTAGAAACTTGTCATACAGTAACAGGGACAGATCTTTTTAAAATCCAAACCATCTTTGGCCGAGTTTCTCCCTTCCATGAAAACTTTGCTATTCTTCAGTATTCCAGTTTTAGTTTAAGTCAAGGCTATTATCTTTAGAGAAAGGTAACACTGGGGAGTCTGATACCAAGTAAATTAGGCTCTATTCTAAAACAAAACCAGGGAACAACGAGAACACCCCTGCTAAACCACGCTCAGCCTGTTACCAGCAGGTCTGTGTGCACCCTGTGGTACAGCCCAAACTTCAGCTTTTCCTTTAGTTCACACTTATTAGCTTCGTGGACTTCCAAGTATTTTAAAACTGCATCTGATACTTAAAGAAACAGAAACACATGTAAAAGAAAATAATTTATTCACATAATTTACATACAGAACAGTACTACTTCCTTTGACACAGAAAGCTTATATGTGATGATACAGGGTGTCAGACAACTCTACGCAAAGCAGTTTTATGCCACATCTTTGTAAAAATGCTACTCATATGTATTGAGATTTCAACTATATTTTCTTACATCCTTCATCATTATAAAACTTCCATACACAAAACAGAACACAAAATTCTCTTATTTCTTTCAAATTAAATTTGTTCTTTAAAAAAAATTCCTCTAACAAAGTGCATGTTATTTGCTGCAAGGAAAAACAAAGCATAGCCCCAATTAACAATGCAGATAAGGCACCATAAATATTAGTAATGATGTAGTTGATTTTTTTCCCCCTTGTAACATGAATGCAAGCTAAAATGTATGCAACCAAATGTAGAATGATTATCCCCTCAGAACTCACTCAGAAGGTACTCACAGCAATTGTTTCATAGCCACTCCCCAAGAATCTATTTTTAGGCTCTATGAGTGCAATTGATATAAACATGCCAGACATATCAGGAAGCAAACACTTGCATACTTAATATCTACAAGATATACAATACATAGAGTTACATGTATACATTAATCTCTTTCATAATGTTTACAGTAAAACAATAGATAAACATTTCAAGTTAAACGGATTAGGCAAAGCACAATATCCCATCTGAACAGAAACTGTTGTTGGTATTTTTGAGGTTTTTTTGGGGGGGAGTGAGGTGGGTTGATCAGATACTTTCAAGTAAGTTACTCTACACTGGGACCACTAGTCCCTTTTCCATCGTCTCAAGGAATACTGCTGCTAGTGACATTTCACTGGCAGAGCCAATATACCAATTTGCAGTAACAGTAGCTTTTTTCTGTATTTCTCTTCTCTGACAAAAGTTTAAAGGTTCCTTCAGAAGCCTTGCCAATAACTTCTGAAAAGAAAAACATTCTCAAATGTTTTGTCAAACTTCATCAACTATATAAAAATTAACTACATATTTATATTATTTACCTGCCATCAAAATGTTTGTCCAACTTCATCAACTATTTCAAAATTAACTACATATTTATATTATTTTCCTGCCAGTAAAGGATTACCTAGACCAAACGTGATGATAGGTTTCTTGAGAGCATTATCAATACTATTTAAACATCAGTTTCACCTTCATAATAAATTGCTTTGCAAAAGTACCTGTAAGTATTAAGTAATGGAAAAAATTTTAAGACTACTCAAGCTCCTGCAAGCAGGAGTTTCAGACTAAATATTGACTCTTTCAGCGACCACCTGACTTTGAGTGCATAAACCTAATTACCTCACCCCGATATATTTCTTGATGAGGTAAATAAAAACTTAAACTAAAATCTAAAGCTGAACCAGGATTTTATGGCAAGTTACAGTACAAGCAGACATGCACATAAGAAAACCCTTTTAATTCAAGTGCTTCAAAGCAGCAAATCCTCAAAAGTGACATTTTATAATCATGGTTTAAATCCAATCTCTTTGTGCTACTGTGCACAAGGGAAAACGAGGAAGTCAGTAAATATACAAACAACAACACGTGAAAAGAAGGAAAAGAAATTGTATCTATAGCTTTGTTTTTCAATTGAGAAGAAAATTAGCATTTATACTAGGAAACATCAATCTCCTCGTCCAAGTGATAAAAAAGGTTGTAAACATTAACCTTGTGTTATCTATCATCTTCTAGTAAATTGTGTTTTTAAATTTTCAACAAATTTTTAAGGAACCAATGCTACTGGGTTTTTCAGGTTACGATCTTTTAAATTATGTGGTTAAAAAACTCTTACAAAAATATGTAATTTGGAAATTTAAATTTTAAATAAAAACACCTGCAGTGCTTGATATATATACGTATGTATTTACTACACCACTTCCAGTATTTGCATTCTGATCTTCAGATATTACATTATACCCAAAAAGTTCATTCCTCCTTCTAACGTAACATACTTCACAAAAAGAAGTAAAGAACTTGAATAGTCAGTACCGAGAAGCTTTAGCATTAAAATGGAAAAGGATACTTTTTGAAAGATTAAACATTATTTCATTGTACTTTTCTGTAGGATAGTCATGCACTCACTATCAGTGTCTAAACAAGGGAAACCATAAGCCGGCAGTCAGCAAATAGTCTGGTCCTATGACATCATTGTAGTGGTTTAGACTATGTCAGCATTTTGAAAGTTCCTGGGTGGCTTCAGAAAGAATCCATTTCATCTTCACAGCATTAATTAACAACATGTCCTAGGGTGACTATGATGTTCACATCCCCAACTGTCTGTTCTGTTTATGCTGGACATTAAGTTCTGCACCAGGGGAAGAGAAGAAGTGCAGAGATTGTTATCAGAAGATGCACTTGCTCCTCCGCATTCTCTCTCACAGACTGCGTTCTCTGCAGAACAGACAGACGGCAGGAGACAGCTCTCCTTTGCTTTTAGTTAGTTTTTAGCTAGCTGAGGCAGAGAAGTTCCCTGGACTGTGGCTTTTCTTTTTTTGGGAACTGGTCAGCCTTGCTCTGGACTGAAAACCCAGAAAAACACAAGCACCTCACACCTGTGGCCCACTGGAACCCAGGATGCGGCATTTTCCAGCACAGGAGGAACTGGTAACAGAGCAAGTGAGCTGAGCTACGCCCCAAGGAAAGGACTTTCTGAATGTGCCATCTATTCAGAACAGCAAGAGGTTTTATTGTTTAGTATTGTTAATTTTTTACGCCTGTGAATACTTTGTTAAATAAACAGGTTTTTTCCACTTTTCTCCAAGGAAATCTTTGCAAACCAGCTGGGGGAGGGGCCACTTGAATTTGCTTTCTAGAGGGACCCCTTTGAAAGCTTCCTTCCAAATGTGCCCTAAACCAGGACAAATACTTTTTTTTGTTGCCCAACATGTGGCTCAAGAAAATTAAAAAAACCTGTACTGATTGCATTCTGGTTCTACTTACTCCGTATTGAGATAAAGCAGTCAGTAGCCATGTTGCTTGAATTCATAATGTCTCTCTGGGTGGAGGCCTTTACCTGTCTCTGGTCCCTAGGTTGTTTTGAGGTTTTAATACCCTTCTGGTCCCTAGGCTTATTTTCTTATTTGGAGACAGATCCAGTATCGTCCTAACATGTAGCTTTTTACAGTAGAGGGGCAGGGATTTGGGTTGTTATTGTGCTGGGCTCTGTGACAATGGTTTATAGGGAGTTTAGATAGGTACTGGAGCTTGTTAAAGGTATGTTTGGTTCATGGCTTCTTTGTCCGACCCTGCATCCCAGTTCCAATAGCATGTTTCAGGAGTTTATTAGTAATTGCACCCAGGTTGTTAAAGGAGGAGCGGGAGATGAGGCTTTTCAGCCTTTCCTTTCCATCTTCTCCTTTGAATCCGTTACATCGCTTTTGGAGAACGTTCAGTTTCCCCTGAATGTTAAAGAGATCACTTTCCTAGTATTTTATCTGGTACTGTTATTACTGGCTGACATTAAGTGTGGCATAATGAATATCAGAACAAATTGCAACTTTTAAAATACTCTTTTCTTGTTGCAGTATATTCTGTGATCCTAGGTTTTTATAAAACCCATTTGCTATTCTGAATCATCCACTTCCATAAAGATGTCACTGAAAAAGTACTCAGAGATTTTGGTTGGCTCTCCTTCCTTCTCTTGATCTTTAGCACAGAGAGTTGGCTTCTCAGATGAGTTGTTACTTGGAACCTGATAAAACAAGAAAAAGTTTCTCTTAACAGTGCTCTTCATCAGTGTGTATGTGTAAATATATTTACACATATATGCATGTGAGCTATTTGTAAGGGTATTTTATTTATGTAGGAAGTTTTGACCAAAGAAAAAAAAAATCAGAGTTTACTGAAAATGAGAAATAAATAGATATTCATGCACAGAAAAATCAACTTAGTTCCCTTACAAGTTGCACAAGTCAAATTTGTCAACTGGAACAGATACTAGACTCAAAACATGAATGCTACACACCCATCTACTCACTCCTGAAACTAATTCTCTGTTCTTCACACCTCAGAAAAGCACAGTTGTTCAAAAGTAAACTCATACCATAACTGCAGCATCAGCAGCCACATGTTCATGTTCCACAGATGATGAAGTAGAGGGAAAGGAACAAGATTCCCTCTCACCCTCAGTGGAGGGAGTGGGTTTCTTTAGACTTCGTTTTGCAGTCACAATTCGTGGCTTCTGGATCTTCCCTCTATTCCCTTTGGCGTCTTCTGCAGAGTCAGAATTACTTTTTTTGCAAATTAAAGATAAAAATCCCAATGGTTTTCGTCCACCCCTGTTCAAAACAAATATAGTCAGGATGTCATAGGATTGCTCCATAAGAGGAAGATATAAATAGCATTGCAGGAGTCCAATTCTATACACCGGAAACAAACACATACCTACACGACATATGAAAATTCTAAGGAAAAAAACCCAAAAAGTCATTCTGAGAAAGGCTTTGGTATTACTGAATATTCTGCTATAAAAGTTTTTTTTGAACAGTCACAGAGAGTCTTGACAATTTTTAAGCCTGAGAACAGGAACCTATTATTTGCTGCTAATCCACAGCCCCTAACAAGCTACTAGACTTTCAGAGAGTGGTTCCAAGAAGGATGGAGGCACACTTCTGAAGAACAAACTGAAAGTTCTGAGCATCCTTCATGTAATCAATGGACAACCTAATCCCCAAGGATGGGGCTACAGCAGACTACCTGCTGCAGGGTTTTAGCCTATTTATAGCAGCAAACCCAGACTAGTGAGCTTATGGATCTCACAGCACTGAAGGAGATACACAAAGCATTAAGTTTTCATGTTGTTAAGAGTTTACAAATTAGAAAGTAAACTTTAAGGCAAGAATTCTGATGTTAACGCATTACTATCCAATTGCTGTGGATGTGCCAAATATAAATACACAATATTGGTACTTACACAAGCATAATGAAAAAATAAATGACAGATTAGAAGAGGGCAGTGGAGCATTACAATAAAAATAATTAAACACAGGAGCAACAGAGAACATGAATTCAAAACATTTAAACAAACTGTACAGAAAGGTATATTTAAAAAATCAAGCCAACACATAGGTAAGAGGAATATCCTCTGAGCTGCCAAGATTGAAACTCCTTTAGGGAAATTACTTATGTCAGTCATAAAAATTCAATGTGCTCAGTACTATACCAGTAACAAATCTTACTGGCAGGACAAACAAGTAGATGGGTAAATATCTCACAACGTGAGACTTACCTATGGAAAACAGCACATTATCCTAAGTTCCTATCATAGCAATGGATGCCTGCCTGACAAAAGGAATCTATCATGTCTAAACAGACACACAATATGTCAATAGTGCCCTTCAATTATCTACTCATTTAATGAGTAAAATATTGCAAATTTCAAAGCAGACAGTTTGATGGTTTCTGATTTGCAGGAGAGAATAGATACTGTAACTCTTAGCCATCAGGTCACAAACAATGGTACTGAAAAGATGTCAACACAGAAACATGATCTTTTTTTACAGAACAAGCTGACAAAACATTATTGCAATTACTGCATACCTGAATAATGGAGTTTTTGAAGATGATGCTGAGCTTCTAGTATGTTCCAACTGCACAGATTCATTCACATTCTCCTGCTTTCCTTGTCCACTTACTTCTGCTCTTCTGTTAGAGGTTAATCTAGACATAACCTCCTCTTCCTTTTCAGATGCTGCATTCTCAAGTGGTGCTTTCCCTAAGCTCTCCAAAGTCTCAAGCTGGCTTCTCTCAGCCAGTTGTGAGATAGACTCAGACACCAATACAGAAGTAAGTACTTTTCCCTTTGCTGAAGACTCTGTTTTTTGAAAAGGACTCCCTGTAAAAGGAGTTGAGAGTCAAAGACTTCAGTCGTAATACAAAGGCCCAAAAAATGTATGATATTAAAATGGTTTGAACCATTACAGCAGAAGGGCTGGATTTTTGTTTAGTTTTTTTATCCATTTATATTTGTAAGCCACAACTACGAATTAAAAGTTCATGGTCTACTTTTAAAGCCTGTAAGATCATAGAGATTTTATGGGAAAAAGCTGGTAGAAGTGTGGTTTTAAATTTTACAGCACACGTGCCCCCCTCTCCCATCCTTTATAACACATGACAGAACTTAGTTTAGTCACCTAGCTGTTTAACCTTCTACAACTTCCCTTAGAAGTCTTTTTCAGAGCAAAAATTATAGTTCTCCAATCCCTTCACCAGCAGCTCAGATCAATGAAGATTGCATTATCAGCAGTTCTGCTTTTTCTCTGTTTATTCAGAGGCAGATTAGGCTCCTGAACAATTCCCTACTTTTTCAGTAAAAAGTCAAAGTAAAATAAAAATAAATATTTTGGCATTGTGTGGTTAAAATGCCAGTTAATACTTTTGCTTATTTGTGCTTTTTAACAGGTGGAAATATTTGCTTAAGAGAAGATAACATGTTTAGTCCAAAAAACCTCTCAAATTTCACAAATAAACTAGCTACAGCAATGCTTTTAAAACCATTATTAAATAACCAACATTTATGTAATTCGGCACACCTAGTTTATAGCAGAAAGCATGGAATAGTGGTATTAGTGTAGTACAAGGAAAACTTTCTACTTTGTATTAGATGGCCTCAGACAGAACTATTCAGCATGACAACCAGTATTAAGTTGTGATGTGTTTACATTCATTATACTTCGGTTTACAAGTTTAAGTGTACATACCAGAAGTTACCTCTGGCACATCTGTGGATTTAATTGAATAATCCTGTATTCAAAAAAGGAAAAAAAATATTTTTTTTATTGCTCTCAATACAGAAGAGACAATGATGTTGATAAACTCATATCACACATGCACAGTTCTAAGAGCAGGACTGATACAGAAGACAGTGCAGCATCATTCATCACTTAACCCATTTCCTAAGCAGGCTTTTCAAGGTGTTCTTCTGACAAATTACTCAAGACAAGGATATTGAGATAAGAGATCAAAGAAGGAAGAAGACTCTTATCCATCCCTTCCTAGTAAAGCTCTCTGAATCATCTGGGGAATTACCACCCTTTCCTACACCAAGTAACACTACACAATCTTAGCCCACTTATAAAAATCAATGGTAGTTACTGCCATAAGCTTGGTCATATTGCAAAAAAGCACAGGATGCTGGAAAGATGGTGGCTTGTTTTCAGTGGCAGCTTGCTCTTTTAAACTAGTACCTGCTATGTTAAGAATCAACAGGAACATATCTATCTAAGAGCTTCTCCATGTAACAGACACAATGCAGATTCAAAACAACACTCAGTGAATGTGGACATCCTGCTAGCCGTCCAACATAGACATCCTGCTATCCACCCCACGCCAGAGTTTCCCCTCCTGCAATGCCATTGTCATAAGGGTGATGCAGAATGAACCAAGTAAGACATATTACCAATCTGTCTACTAGGAAGTGTAATTAAAGAACACCTGAGAGCCTACAGGTTCTCAAAAAACCCTAATAATAAATAAACAAGCACCCAAAACCTGTTGTAGATTTAAAAACTAAAAGCAATCTATAGTGTTGATTTTCCTTTGAAATTGTATAGGCATATATAGTAGATACTTAAGCAAGTGACACCATTAAAAAGAAACATAATTAAAATGCTCTATTATGTGCTATGCATCTACCCCATGGATGAAAATTCATCAAATTATGATCTCACCTTGTAAGTGGTTTCCAGGTTATTTTCCACTGCAACGGTAGATGGAGTTTTCTTGGAAGGAGGAAAATCATTCTCTTCAAGCTCAGCAGCCAACCGTTTCTGAGCTGTCTGCAACTTTGGAACAGGGTCTACTGCACTCTCTAGTTGTTCGGTTTCGATACTGCTGTTTAAAGGTCCAGCAACCTTACCAGCTGCAGTTGTCAAGGATCCAATACTGTTTTTATATATAAAGTCATTATTGTGACAGTACAAGAAGCCAACTTGTACAATGTTTCTGTGTGGAAATTACACACAAACCTCTGGTGATACTCTCTCTTGCTTAATGTCAATATTAACTACAAATGTATTATTTACTACCAAGAAACAATTTGTTGTGCTATCTGGAGTTAGTTTTTCTAGTCATATTGAATTTAGTTTAGCTGTTATACTTGAACTCCACTTGGTCTTTTCATACAATGCAAAAATATGGCAACTTATTAACTGCCCTAGAAAAATGCTATAATACAGTATTACTTATCTGCACAGTTGAACCCCCACATGCTGTATGATCTCAAAAGGCATACAGACATATATAAGACATACAGAGAAGCAGCAGAAACTAGGAAAATATGGTCAAGCAGTACAGGGACAGCAAGACAGAACATGTACTCTAACTCAGCCTGTCATGACTTGTTTATCATAAGTACTTCCACAGGAGTCAGAATTATTACACTGTGTAGCCAACATTCATTCAAAGACCTATCCTTTCAAAAAAGGAATTATATTAGTATCTGATATCATAGGACAAGATTCTTCACAATTATGTGGAATTGCATCACATTCTAGTTATGACCTGAGGAATTTCATTACTATAGTAATAGCACTTGCGGGTTTTTTACTCCTTTGCAACAATTCCATTTTTCATAATGTCTTTCTTTTGGTTTTTGTTTTTTTTTTCTCTCAAATGGACTAAGAGATTTAGTTCAACTGTAATGTTGACATAAAAATTTTATTACACTGCATGCAGAGGTACTCTTTGTAAAAGAAATTCAAACCCTTATGGATTGCAGTAGACAAACCAGCTATTATTCTTTGGAGTAATTAATTAGTTTGTGTTTTCATCTTGTCTGCCTTTTGAACAGCAAATTCAAGACAACAAGAATTTACATCTACTGTTTATCATGTGTTCCAGAAAACCATCTACATGAAAAATCTGGACAAGCAATTAATAAACAGCTACTCTACGAAAGTGTTAAAGAACTGTAAAATGCAAACATGCTTAGATTTTTTCATTTCAATTGCTCTGCATTGTAAGTATCCATAATGCAAAGTAAAGCTCCAGCTGGACAAATAACTTCTACTAAAACAAGAAGACCTACTCTAAAGTGTAAATCAGAATTAAGATGACACCAAAATCCCAGCTAACCAAACCACTAAATTTAAAACACGTATAGAATCTTCCTCAAATTGAATTAGAGCCCTTTTTACTTTCTTAATTCTCTAACCATCCGTCCTCTTGCATTTCTTCTTTTAAGAATTTCTAATCTGTACTACACAGTCAGAGAATAATCAAGGTATACAAAAGCTGTTTCACTTTGATAAAAAATAAAGCATTTACCTGTCCACTTCAGTCACAGTTGTTTCACTTGCATTTATTGGGCTGATAAGTATTGGGGCTGGTAGTACTGGTTCTGAAGTTTGTTCCACCATAGCAGATGCATCAAACTCTTTTGAGCCAGCTGGGATTTCCACCAATGTTAAAATGAATGTCTGCTCTTCCTCTGGACATCTATGACCATCATGCACTACTATAATTTTTTCAGGGAAATAAATAACAAAAAACCTATTAATCAAACATGAAATTATGCTGTTCTCTTTATGTCCTCCCTACACAGAGCACTGAAATTTTAGGCATTCATTTATCCACGGAAAAAGGCACTGGGCATATTCTTGAGACAATAAGCTTCCTGACTTCCCAGATGAGATACACATCATCATCTCCTGGTGCTAATTCACTGCAGAGGAATCCTGATTACCATTTAGAATGAGGAACATTAAAAATGCCTGGTAATGATGAAGATTTTAAAAGGGTGTTCTAGCATTAAAGAGCAATTTGCAGTTTAATTAAACTTAAGTCATAGTGGTCAAGTGGCCCTCTGTCTTTAATTGCAACTCTCAGGTATTAAGAGTTACTTCTTTAAATGGCAGATGTGTGCTATTTTGAAGGTAAGCACAGGATTTTTCCCCTCACTGCAGACTGGCAGAACAGGATCTGAGAAGCACATTCTTGAATTTAATAGATGAAAAATAGAGATAATTTAATCAACAGACATTAACAGACAACTACCAGCTGCCATCCGTTAGAATTTAAGGAACAAACATTTGTAAAGTTTTCAAAAGATGGAAAACAACAATGGTACTCCATTATTTAAGTCAGCTCTCAAAGAGGTAAAGCTGTTATTCCAACCTCAGCTTGCTTGGATTAAATATGGTTTAAGATGCTTCACCCCAAGATTCTCGCAATAACAGAGTATAGCAACAAACATCTAAAAAGAAGTATTAGACTGATCTTTTGCAGAAGCTCATGAGTTACAGCATTGGACTACAGTTTCCACGTAAAGTAAGTATTCTGGGCTTCTGTCACTGTGACTATCCCATATGTTAGACAAGTAGTGGTTCCAAACCAACCATTTCAATATGTTCTAGGGAAGAGCAGACATCACCTTCATAACTTTCATCATACTTGATCAGTTAGGCATTAATCCGTTGACTCGGTACAGCTAAAGAGGAAGTTTGATTGTTTTACACTGTCCCTCTTCTTCTTTCTGTCTGCTCCTCACTTGCACAGTACAGCCCTCCTACTCACAGAACTCTGACAACAACATTCACTTGATAACTTCATGAGCAACTATAGCTCACTAAGCCAGTGGAAAACTACAGAGTTTCTCAGCTTCTATCATGTTCAGTTGTTGCTGCATGAGTCAGAAGTGCATAAGGGACTCTAAAAACTATATAACATACCTACCACAGGGAAAGCAGCAGGAGCTCTCAACAGGGCAAAGAGAACAAGTTTCCCTTCCACTGATACTTTAATTTAATGAAGGGTTATTCAAATAGTTCCCAAGTCTCATTTCCATTAACAAAATGTAAAGACAAGAGGCTAGGGAGGGGAATGTCATTATACTGTGGATCATTATTTGTGTTAATGGAATAGATTGATTAATCATGTCAATGAAAATTTTAATTTTTTTTAAAATGACAATTTTAGGGTTTAATTCATCTTTTAGTAAGCGCAAGATAAACAAAGGTGGGGTTTTGTTAACTTTGAATATTAGCACATTATACCTGAAGTTTCTTCTGTGCTGCTTATGCAATGTCGTTGATCATCCTGAGTACAAGCTTCATTCTAGAAACAACACAGTTGAAATAAAACAACTTAATAAATCTGGGAAATTACTGTAGGAAACAGGAAGAAACAAAGCTGTCAAATGTCAGATGCTGAAGATACAAAAAATCAAATCACATCATCATTATTTCTTTTGTCAGTTTTCACTTCCAGCTGTTCTAGGCTGGAGAGTATTAGTCTAACAAGGACAAGAAACACTAGGGCAATATAAAAGTTATATGAAGCTTATTGTCTGTATTGATAGTTTGTCAAAATAATTTTATACCTCCTACAGCACAATTCTGTCAGAGATGACTCACACAACAAATTGTTCAGTAGCACTAAGAAAGCAGATTCCTACAACCCTTAACAAACCACTGCATGTCAAATAAAAACATGAAGCTCTACAGCTCATCTATCCCTTCCCTTCTAGATTTCATCCATTTGCTAAAACCAGGAATTTATTGAACCAGCTGATTGAACCAGCTCTACTGCAAGCTGCCTTTTATCATTCTCTCTCTACCAGGACTGTAGGAGCAACATAATTCTTGCATGTTGTCCTAATATGAAATCAGCCTTGACACAGCAACCTGCTGCACTCAGGAAACAAGTGATCAGCTTTCTATGATCAGCTGTTCCAATCTAACTATGTGCTCACTGACCTCAGACAACACTAGAAACCGTGGGGAACTGCGAATGAACCTTTCTCTCATGACAAAAATAAGGTAACTCTTATTTACACTAGAACATGGACACACAAACCACTGCAAAGAAATGGATGTGAAAGACATATTGTTTACCTGTAACAACATACATGATGATGATATGATATAGATATATGTAAAAATATGCAAAATTTGTGTATGTCATATAACAACACTTATGACTGAAACATTCTAAACAGAGTTTGCAAAGATTAAGTTTGTCTGAAAGATTGTTTGGACATGTCCCTGTGAAACAGCAAGTTTCATTTACCAGCTGAAGTATCAGGTGTTTAGAACTGGTGAGTATATGAGAACTGAAAACCTCTTTATTTACAGAATTTCAGTATGTAGGCACTTCTGGACTGTAATTAAGTTCTTCTTCTTTACCTGAGTAAAGTTGACTGTACATATATGGTGCTCAAGAGGACAAGGACTCTGCTCAGAAAGTTCATCCACAGAACTTGGATCTGGGCAATCTTCTAGTCCAAGGTGTGATTTTTCAGGTTTTGGTGATGCAGTTAGATGTCTTAAATCTCTTGAATTTCCACAAACATCGCTTATCTGCTTTTCTATTCTGCAAGGTATAGATCTAGTTAATTTGACATCAGATGAAGATACCCTGTGCAAATGCTAAATTCTGTGTTACAATGTATTTAACATGAATAATATGTAATTACAGGGAAACAAAGCACCTGTTTTAAAGACTACATCATTGTACTAAACAGAACACATAATCTTTGAACAAACATACATAAAGAATTTCACAGAAAGGCCTCTGTAACTTCACTAATGGAGACATTCCTACTGAAAGTACGACCAAGGAGGAAGCCTTATAAGCTCATTAACATTTCTAAATTAATCAACTCATTAACATTTCCTGCAGTTTCATGAAAGACAGTTAAGCAGCACAAGGTAATTACTAAGTTCCGAAATAGCAAACAAAAGTTAATGTTCTATCTCCAAAAACTGTAGCACAATATGTAAGGGAGAAAAACCTGAAACTTAAAACTGTACACTATCTGTATAAACACATACACAGTGTCTGTGAGCACACTTTTTCCATTAGTCACATACTACACCTGAATTTCAGCTGCATATTTTAAGAGACAGTAGGAATAAAGTCAGTATTAATGATGAGTCTTCTTACCTCTCAGTTTTATCTACTTGCTTGCTAAGTTCCGTACTTCCAGATGCAAAGTCACGAAGGGCTGAAGAGTCACGTGCAGCTGGTCTGATTGGTTCTGGTTCCACCTTCTTCATTTCTGCATTACCCCTCAAGGTTCTAGGATCTAAGTTTTATAAGAATAAAATATTGTCTTTTCAGTCTGTGGGTGTATATATATATTTGTATATATATTTTTTTATATATAATCTTGTATAAGTTTTGTAGTATGTTTATATAGACACATATACATGAATGTGCACATGCATACTTGTGTCTTATATAAATAAGGCACATACACATATCTCATCTTGCCTTTCCTATTTTGCCAGTGGTATGAAGACAATTAAGAGTTTGAAGACTACCTTTTTTGCAACTGCTTTAAGAATGGAAAGCCAGTTCTTTCTAACTCCTCTTCTACTTTTAATGGGGAAGGAAAAGACAGTAATAATAGAAAAAAGTACACTGTATTTGACTGTATTTCTGTAATTGGCAGTCCAGTAATTTAAGTGCCTTCCAGGTATTTTAATACCTGCAGAAAAAAACCTGCTATTCAAATTTCATTTAATTTCATACTGAAAGGTATTCTCATGTATACAACAGTATCACAAATGGGTACCCTTTGTTACAATGGCAATGTATCGTCTGTGAACATGAATGGAAAGTGAAGACTTTCAGCTTTGTTTCACTTTATGAACAGATGTGAATCTATCAAATAACCATTTTCACAGCCCTGTGATAACAAACAGGCTTACCAGTTTGAATTTGCTCTAGTTTTTCCACAAGTACATTTGCATTAAGTATCTCCTGCATTATGTTTTCATTGGACCGCAATATTGCAGAGGTTGGCTCAGGCTCCAGGTGTCTACCTCCTGTCAATCTCATACTATTCACCACAGGCAAAGAGCTACCACTACAAGTAAAAGGAAAGATGTCATCAATAGAGTCCCTGACTTTTGACAGTTAGTGAAGAGAAGATATAAGAGATATGGGGTAGATCAGACAATGAAGACAGAAAACTACCCAGTAGGACAAAAAAAAAAAAATCATGTGTGAATTGAAACAGACAGGTATGCTGCAAACTAGTATGTTTCAAATTTAAAGGAATTGAAAAAAAAAAAAAAGAAAAATTGAAATGTTTAAATAACAGGAGAAGATCAGAAATCTGATACATATGACATGGTACTAAGTTCTTTTAATAATATAATTAAACTGGATGCAAAATAAATTATCTTGATTAATATTTTCCAAAGAGCATAATCTCATACTTTGTTCAAGCAGTCAACAAGTTAAATAATCTTTCAAATAATACATGATCACCAGCAGATGCTTCTCTGGGAAAGTGTCCCACTAAGCTGTCTCAAAATTCACAAATGCAAAAATTATTAATGACCATTCATTAAAACCATAATGATAGAAGATCAACTGGTTTTTTGCCATCCCTTTGCTCTAAATCTTTGCTCTACATCCCCACAACAGCAGTGACACTTAAGCAATTTGCCCTGGTCTGATTAGCTGTAGAGAACTTTGCAAGAAAGAGCTTGATAATTAAGAATGATCCAGTACAACATTAGTTTGCATATTTTTTTCTCCCCTTCTTCCCTGGGTAAACCTAATTTCATGAGAGAAAAAACAGTTGTAGGTACCCAAAATTACATACAAACACTTCATGAAAGTGAAGTGAGAAACAAATGAGAGAATTTTTTGCAGATTACATATTAAATTACATAAACTGAAAAACCTTTAGTTAATAAAGACTGCTTGCAAATCAATAAAAATGCCAGATAGAACCTAGCAAAAGTAAGCAGTGCCAGAAGATCTCTCCCACTAAAGTAAATGAAGTAGTAATGTAACCTGGTACCAGTAGCATCCATCTCTGAATATTCTTCTACACCTCTTGTGCCAGTGATTTGATGCTCTACATTGATGTTGTTTCCATCCTCAGAAGGCAGCAATTCCTTGATAGAAGTGTCTGAAGCAAGCAAGTACTGACTAGAAGTTCTATTTTCTTTGGAGTAGGTGTGAATTACAAGGCTATGAGCCATGTCCAAGTCATCTTGAGCAGGTAGCATATGTGTCTGTTCTGGTTATAACAATAAACAGAATGGAAAATTTCATTTAAAACACTCAGGTTTGGCATGTATATAATGCTATATAACTTTGAGCCTCATTTAACAAAGTTTGTATTCTCCAAAGACACTGATAAAAATCCCAGACAAACACAGCCCTAGGAGAACACTTTTTGTATTAAGAATACAAAAAACTAACATTCAGCAAATAGAAGTAGATAATAAATGTTACACAAAATCTGTAACAACCCCAGGTAATTTCAGGTTGTAGCTAGTTAGGATGAAAAGGCTATGCTTCACATTAAAAGTATGAAAAGATCACTGAAAGTTACAATCATTTAAGCTTGATCCCTTTCTTTTGTCCAGTTTATGTGCCCAGATCAACTTAAACACATGCTTCCTAAAACAGGTCACAGAAACAACTTTCTAGCAGTGATAGAGCTGGCAGTATTCAGTAGGGTGCCTGCCTCTTTCCAGCCAACCTGCATAGGCTGGACTCACTATGTGCTACAATGCAACAGGACTAAAAGCATAAAAGACTCTTGACCTCCTGCTATGCAGCAGCATGTGGAAGAGCTTTGCAGCCACTGCTCCATCCCTCCTTAGGTGGACCCAGAAAGCACGAGAGCAAGGCTTTGTCCCATAAATCAGATCATACCTTCAGTGCTTGTTTTTAACTGGAAATTTGGATCACCCATTGCAAGTAAAGTCATAGCAGCTTCAGTGCTTCCATCGTTAATTCCTGTGAAGTTGTTCACACAAATTAGAAGTCACAAGCACACTAACCAGAAATACACTTATCCATTTTCAAAATTTGACACTACTACAACTACAGTGAAGTACGTATTTTTTTAGTTGACCTTATTTATGAATTAAAATGCTTGTAGACAAGCAGGCATTCTCATCCACCAAATTCAAACTACTGTTGAAACACTGAGCAGCAACATGACTGCCTTTAAGGGTGTACTGGATATAGGCGGCAAGGTCTCGGCAGCAGGGGCCTGCCCTGGACACAACCAGTTCCAGCTGACCCACTGCAGGACACAGCTGAGCCTGTCAGCCAAGATGGTGGCACCTTTGGAAACATATTTTAAGAAAGGGGGAAAATGTGTATATTGGTAGCAAGTTAACAGGAAATACATGAGCAAGATTGTTTCATATCTACCTTTGTCCACATCTGGGTTTTCATGTATGATTGTTTCCTTAAATACAAAGAAAAACAATATCAAAGTTCTATATAAAATGACCCTGTAATTTTTATTTAATGCTTACATATAAATTCTGTGCCCACAAGTTACCCTGGTTTTAAGCCTAAAAGTATTTACTAACACAGTTTTCCCATAGGTGTGCCTCACATCTAATAAGGTACCAATATAATAAGCTATACAGTTACATTCAGACACAGCAACAAGAGACTGCTGAAATAGCCTTGGTATGATCAATGAAACAAACAAAAGACATTCTTACAGCTGTTGAGGTGCTTTCTTCTTCCCACTGTACTACTGGTTGGATAGAAGCACAAGTAAGACTTTCAGCATCAGTAGCCACCTGCACATCCGGGATATTCACAGATATTTCCAGCTGTAAAAGTAATTACAAGTATTTCAGTTCATCAGATGCAAAAGAAAATCTCTCAAATGCAAATTTTTATAAACTTCACATATTTAACAGATGTTCAACATCTAGAGAAATCCTTTGCAAAAATCATACCTTCTTATTTGAGAAGGAAGCAGTGGTATGAACAGAAGGCAGAACAGGTACTACCACCTGTAGCTAAGTGGAAGCATCAGACAACCTATGGTCCTGTTTCTAGTCACGCACTTCTCCACTGAACTAAGTTATGCAGCTGAGATCTTTCATACTGTTTACCTCAAGTGGGTTTTCTTAGTTTTACTCTTTTTCTGCCTTTCAAGTCTTTGGGATGGAAAAACAGTACAGACTTATTTCCAAAGCAAGATAGGGAATCAATATGCTGACACATAGAAGCATACCCACTCACTATTTCACCTGTTTTTTTTCTTCCTCAGCAATGTGTTTTCACTGAGAACTTCAGATATTTGACATTTTCAGAAATGAGGACTTGAAATTTTACAAGAAGTTCATGATATTTCCAGGGAAGTTCTTACAGAAAACACTGCTGAATCTGGGTTGCTCTCAAAGGCTTGCACCTTACAGTCTTTCGACTGACCTATTTAAATTTTACAACTAGGTCCTTGGGTATCTAACCACATTCCTCACTAATACTTGTGTCTCCTAAGCGTTAAACTAGGCAACTTGACTGTAATCCCCACACATTATATATATTCCACATCTCTGAAATCAAGGATTCAGCGACAGTTTCCATACAGTAACTTTGCTGCCAATTATCATTCTAGAAATCCCTTTGTGTTTTGACTGAGCTTTAAATTATTCTGCTGTTTCACCTGGAGAAAGAAACAGCGTGATTCATTCAGGTGACAATAAAAAGCAGGATTTCAATGGACAAAGAGAGGAAGAGGACTAGCAGTAGTGGCATGCAAAAAAGCACTAGAAAGCAAAAAGCACTGAAGTGAATGGAAAGTAGTGATCACAGGGAAAATAATAGAAAAATGTCTTCTACTGAATAGTGTAAGACCTAAGCATGATACAAATGATATGAAATAAAGGATGAAGATTGTACTGGCCATGACTGGGATGAAGTTAATTTTCTTCATACCAGCCCACAAAATGCTGTCTTCTGGATTTTTAATTACAACACAGCTGGTAACACACCAGTGTTTTTGCTACTCTTGCACAACAACAAAGCTTTTTTCCTATTCTTTTACCCAGCAAGAGGTCAGGAAAGTACACAGCGACCCAAGCGGATCAACAGGGAATTCTGTATCATATCATGACACACTGAGCAATAAAAGCCCAGGGCAAGGAGGGAGAAGAGGAAGCCATATGTGATTAGGGCATTTGTCTTCCCAAGTTACTCTTACACAGACTGAGGCCCTGATTTCCAGGAAGTGAAAAGCAGCAAACAAATTCCTTCTTTTGCTTTTCATTTACATGCAGCTTTTCCTTCGTGTCTACTTCACGTATATAGTGTGTAACTGTCTCTATACCAACAGAGAAATCTTCTTGCCCTCCTAATTTCTCCTTGTCTCACAGGAAAAGGGAGTAAGCAAGCAGATGTGTGTGTCTGGCTGCAGGTCAGGTTTCAACTGCTGACAGTTAAAAGTTTCTTGGCAAGGGGGACATGACATACAGAAACATTTTCCTCATACCCTAACATTCAAATATGAAATTGAAGTGCTCCATTTGATCCATCTTGGGACTCAAAACACATGGACGAGCATCAAGTCTGGGCCTATATTCAATCCCAATAAACAAATTGGTGAGTTCCCGTCAGACCTATATACAGCTTGCAAACATAACCGCATAACCGGATTTTAGGCTTATGCAGTATTAAGTTCAAAACCAAGTGTATGTGCCAGTAACATCCCTGCTACTCTCAACACCATTCTTAACTTGAACTCTGATAAAACCCAAATACCCAGAGACACAATTAGAATAAAATCTTTTCAAACAATCAAAACAGAATCACATATGCAGAACCCAGCTACACAGTACCTCCTCCACGGTTTCCTGTATCTGCATAGGAATTGGTTTTGGAGATCGAAGACCTATAGGAACAAACACTGGAGCCTTGTTTACTTCCTCTGATGCAAAGCATTCATCTTCATCATCAAGCTCAAAGTCATCTGCCTCCTCATCCTCCTCCTCCTCTTGAGAAGCCCGGAGGGTGACAAAGGTTATCTTTGAACTTCTGGGTTCCTTCCCAGATTTTCTTCTCTGTGTAGTTTTCAAACTTTTGTCTCTGATAACACTCACTTTAGCTTCTTGCCTTTGACTCCCCTTCTCACTACAATCAGCCTCACATTCAGAGGCAGAAGAAGTAGCAGTTTTTGGCTCCAACACATGTTCTGGCAGTGCTGTCTGTTTTGATGATCTCCTGAACTGCCTTCTAAAGTACAGAACAAAAACAGTAAAATCCAAGACCTTCCAAAGAGAGGCAGACTACAAATCAAAATAAACTAAATTAAAAAAAGAATTAGTTATCATTGTGACCAACAATGCAAACTATTAACTTAATAGTGACAAATAAATATTTAATCAGAAATTTAATTTCTTTCTGTGTACATAAGGTACTTACATACTAAGCAGTTTCAAAATGCTAGAAATGTTCACAATTAAATTTGCAAGATACACAATTCTTTGATTAGAAAGGTATGAAATCATTTAATTTTGAGGGATGTGGAAGATGTATACTTTTTAAGTCATAGGAACACTTCCAGTTGTCTTTTGCTAAAGCTAGACTAGAAGCCCCAAACTATGATACTTTAATTGATCAGACTATTGTTTACAAACTGAAACTGTTAAGTGATAACTAATTACCTGCTTTGGTTTCTCAGACAGCATTCTCTTCAACATTCAGTTGCCTACCATTTCCTTCTTCAAAATCATGGGCACAACCACTTTGAGTACCAAAAGCAACTACAAACTTTCCCCCCAAAATATCCCCCTTGGTAAACTGGTGGACAGTGGAAGCAAATGGTACCAGAGGACAGTACTAGCACAAAGTTTCTCTTCAGGTTAATACCACAATTCCTGTGCCCCCAGAAATGGGTACTCTCATGTCCTCCCCTATAAAATCAGCAATTTCTGTTGAAACCATGAGATAGCTTGGTGAGAGTGCTGGCTGTGTTCATTTTATGAGAATACAGGCAGAGTAAGAGACAAAGGAACATCTGCTAAGTTCAGATGGAAGACACAAAAGCTGACATGCTGCATGCACTCACATTACTCATGGCAGAACTATGGTCAGTAACTCTCAATCAACTGAGTTTGGTTTATAAAGCAAAACAGTTGTTTTACCTTGTGAGATTTCCTGAATGCCTTTCCTGTGAGGTAGAAAGCTGAGAATCTTTATCTTGCTCTATGTGTATCTCACTCTCTGACGACATCCCCGGAGACTGGAGTGTAATGTCCTGCCTAATTCTCTTGTGACACGTTTCTTCAACATTCTCTGCAAAACTGTGTTTCCTTGTAGCTTCTGAGAAGGATCTAGCTTCCACTGTATTACTGAAGTTTTCCTGAACAGAGGAGATTATTATTACTGTATTAAGTGCCAAACATTTGTAATTGTTTTTGGTGACTTAAAGAACTTAGTTTGAGGATCTTGACAACGTGCCCAGCTGTCATCTCTGATAACTTAGGATATTCTTCCTCATTGTCTTTAATTTTGGGTTCTATAGCAGAGGTGTCATTAGTTGGTATTATCTATGAATTCTCAGTGCTGCTGGTAGTTAACAGACCAACACCATGCTCAATTTATCAAGAGGAACAATTCTTTAGAAGCTGGAAAGATGAATCATTTTCTAAAATTACCTATTAATTTAAAGAACAATTTGCAGGAATGAAAATTTTTTTTCTGCCTTGGGAACAAGATAGGAAAAAAAAGCTATCATATTTTATATAAAAGCATTTAAATATTATTCAACATATACACAGACAAACATCAGTAACCACAGTTCTGTCAACAATGGATACTTGGCTAAAACAATATGTTAACTAGAGGTTTTAGCCATTCATATAAAAAATAGGGAACATCAGACAAACTTGACTCAGTTATCATAGCATTAGACAGAGCTGGAACTAGTCTGGGCTAAGTTAGGCCTGCTGAGCAAATTTAAGAAGGTCTGAACTTTGTTCACACTCATTTTAATTTCCAAGTATACTAAGACAGATTTAAGGCAATATCTGAAGTTAGGTAACTGCCTTAATTTCCATTGTTGAATGAATGACAAACAGTGAATTATTTTTCAACAGCATAAGCATGCATTTATTACAATGCAAATTTCTGATCACATAAACCATCAAACTTAAGACAACAGTGGATATTAGGCATTTCAACAGGTTTTGAATTCTAATCCCATTTATTCAGCATAGTTTCCAATATTTTTTAAGAAATCAAAAAATCGCATTAACATTTTCCAGCCACATACTGGATTTCTGTGTCACCTATTTTTCTAAAGACTTGGGCAAAAGGATTGAGGTATAACTGGCTCAAAATACATGATCAGCACTTACCCCTGATACACCTGGTTTTAATAACACCAAAAACTCTTCTTCATTTCTCTCAGTATTGTCCTCTTCCCTGTTTCCACACTCTTCAGGATACTCTCTTTTCCCAGTAAGTCTCATTAGGTCTGGCCTCAGGTTCCAATGGGGTTCCCTTCCTCTCTGTTCACTTTCTTCTCCAGAACTTAATTTATCATTGGACCTACAAAAATATGTTTCAACTTTTACTTCTGAAGAACTACAAAGTACACTCTATAAGCTTGGCTTACTATCAGATATTTAGCACTTCTAGCTAGAAATGAACTTAACTTCTGTTTCGAATTTTTATTTGCTTAGTTGGCTACATGTAAAAAAAAAACATAAAAGAAGAAAAAAAACCACTGCACAAGGGAGATAATTCATCTTCAGCACTGGACCTTCCTGATTAGTTCTGGGAAAGACTTTAGGAAAGAAAAGAACATTAAGTCAGATAGACTGGAAAGTGTCTGCTATACCAACACAGGTCTCCAAAATTAAGCAGCCAGAGAGAGGCAGACACCCAGACAGAGGAACACTATATTCACTAATTCCAGTGCTCAAGGTTCTACTGCTTTCAAAAAGGATGCAATTCTTGTATCTGCTCAAACACGTTCAGATTGGTAAGACAGAAATCTTGGCCTTCTAAACTCATGACTTGAGAAAAGGGGACTAAGAGTAATCAAGAAGAATACAATTTTGTCAGCCTCATCTCAGTCCCTGGGAAAGCTATGGAACAACTAAATCTGGAAAACAACCTAACTTGGTAAGCATAGATTAGTAATGGGGAAGTTATGCTTAATCAACTTGGTAACATCTTCCAATGAAATGACTGTATCGATAAGTGAAGGGAGAGCAGTAAATCGTGTCTGCCTGGACTCCAGTAAGTCTTGTAACACTGTAGAACACTGTTTCTTCTAACATGCTGATAACTGACCTCATACAGTATGGACTGAAAGTCCATTAAAAACTGATTGAGTTGTCAGGTTCTGAGGTTTGTGATGGACACAAAGTCCAGTTGGAGACCAACCAACACTGTGCACAATGTAATACTGTATTGACTCCTGTAAAGTACCTCCACAAAACAATATGGATGATGGAGCAGAGTGTAACCTCAGCAAGTTTACAGATTAGACAGATCTGGAAGGAATTGCTTGCCAAGGACAAGACACCCAAAGGTTATACTGGCCTCCAGAGGGACCTGGAGAGGCTGGAGAAATGGGCTATGGGAACCTCAGGAAGTTCAGCACGGGGAGAAGCAAAGTCCTGCACCAGAAGAAGAACAGCCCAAAGCACCAGCACACGTGGCAAGCCACCCAGATGGAAAACAGCTTTGCAGAGAAGAACCCGGCTGTCCTGGTGGTCTCTGAGTTGAACATGAACCAGGAAAGTGCTGTGGCTGCACAAATGGTGTCCTGGGCTGCAGCAGGAGCAGTGTTGCCAGCAGGCCAAGGGAGGTGATCCGTGCCCCTTGTTCAGCGCTGACGAAGCTGCGCCTGGAGGCCTGAACCAGTCCCGGGCTCCCTGCTAGGAGAGACCTGGACACACTGGAGACAGCCCCTCAAAGGGTCACACAGATGGTAAGGGGCTGGAAGCATCTCTCCTAAGACAAAAAGCTGAAGGAGCAGGAACTGTTCAACCTGGAGAGGAGGCTCAGGAGGAGCCTTCTCTGAAGGATCTGAAGAGATCCCTCTTCAACCGTTCCACAAAACCCCAAAGGGAGGCTGCAAACAGGACAGAGCCAGGCTCTTTCCAGGGGTGCCCAGTGATGGGACAAGAGACAGTGGGCAAACAGTGCAGGACAGGAGGTTCCTTCTGAGCACCAGGAAATCCTGTTTCACTGGGAGGGTTACCAAGCACTGGCACAGGCTGCCCAGAGAGACTGCGGAGACTCTATCCTTGAGAGATTGAGAAGCTGTCTGGACACACTGTTGGGCCACCAGCTCCAGGTGCCTTGACTGGGGGGTTGGACCAGAAGACTTCTAGCAGACCCTGCTACCCTCAACCATTCTGTGAGTCTGTGAAAGTCCACCATCATAGAAGACAAGAAGATTGTCAAGAAAGGCCCTTTTCTTTGTTAGCACAAAGACTCTTGAGACATTATTTCAGCATGATTTATGGAAGAGATTATAGAGAGTTTTAGGGAGAGATGCAAACCAAAAGTTAATTCCAGAAACAGCAAAATTAAAAAAAAAAAATTGGGGCTGCTCTGTGCAAGTTAAGACAGAGCAAAAGATAGTGCCACTTACATGCAACAGCTCTGGGTTATGTTATAAGCTATCTGCCTCATACTGCACATACATTATAAGCATCATCATAGGAAGTTCTACTATTGGAAAGAAAAATTGAAGAGACTCAGAATATATCTTACAGAAACATGAAGTGAGCTTGCTGTCTTCTTGCCAGTTCTCAATTATAAGAATTTATTAGTGAGCAATTCAGACAGCTAAACCCTGATTACTTGCTTCTACTCTCACCCATGAACTATCTTCTAAAAAGGAAAACAGTCTTTGAAAAAACCCCTAATCCTGTAAAAAACTGTTCTATTACTTAAGAACGCCACCTAGTGACTTGCACAGCACATAGTAGATAACAACTAGTACAGCTCAGAGCCAATGCTTCCAAAACCAAGCGCTGTATAAAAACAACTGGACAAATGCACAAAATTTTTAAAGTACTGTCACAGCTTAACCACAGCTGACAAGTAAATGCCATGAAGTCAGTCAGTCCCCAAACCCCAGAAAGGAGGAGAATGGAAAGAAAAATTAAACCTTGTGGGTTTAGAGATGAACAGTTTAATAATTATAACAAAGTAAAATATAAAATAATGAAAAGGAGAGGCAGACACACAGACAGAGGGCAATAAAACACAAGGAAACAAGTGATGCACAACTGCTCACTGCTTGCTGAGTTACACCCAGCCCATCCCCAAGAAGTATTCAGTAGCTCCTAGCCAGGTCCCTCCAGTTTATGGGGTGAGCATGATGCTCCATGGTATGTAATATTCTTTTGGCCAGTTCACACCAGCTGTTCTGGATGTGATTCCTCTCAGCTGCTTGTGCACCTGCTTACTGGTAGACCATGAGACACTGAAAAGTCCTCAACTTGGGATAAGCACTACTCAACAACTAAAATGTCCGTGTGTTATCAATATTATTCTCATATCGAATCCAAAATGCAGCACTGTACCAGCTACTAAGAAGAAAATAAACTCTACCCCAGCTGAAACCAAAATGAAAGTTTTTTTACTTTGAAAACAGGTAACTTTACCTTTCTGTGGTATCCTGAATGCCTCCTATAGCATCTGTAGATAGACATTCTTCTTGCTCTCTTTTGCTGTTGTAATTTGGTGATTTTTTAGAAGAACAAAGTGTTCCTGATGTCATGCTTCTTGAATTTATGTCTAGATTGTCATTATCAGCCAAATTTCCCAGAAGCAACAATTCTCTCATGTCATCCTTTGATTTGAGAAAAAAAAAACAACTACATTAGCAAAGTATATAAAAATATTTTACTTATTGTTATAACGAAATATATCACCTGTAAAATAAAGTATTGCAAATTATGATCACGTTGCTAACCTGAGATGAAACTTCCTTTAAAAACTTACAAGTAGTTTATGGCACCATCACTGCTCTTTCTTCCTCTAGGAAGGCATTTAGCTAATAAAAACAGATACTAAAACCAATATAGTCCTTTATGAGAAGCAACCAAAGAGCTCAGGAGAAACCCAGAAACAGAAATGCAGCATGCAGGTAACTATTCATGTATCATGAATATGACTGAAATGTCAAAAATCAAGTGAAGTCTTTGTATGTCTTATCAACGTGTCAGTAGCAGGATTTTGGAAAACCCTGTAATAGCATGCAAATACTGAACAGGAATTCTTACCAGGCTGAAATTAATTAATGTATTTACAACAGCTTATTTAGATGCCTTAAAAAAAGCTAGTGTGGAACCAAGCATCAGTAAGTGTAGTCAGAAATAGAATCTCACTTTTGAGGAGAGGTTTTCAGATTCTTCTGCGACAGGTAGATTCTCTCCATGATTCCTTTCTTCTTCATCTGGGGCATCAAGTTTTTGTACTACTGGAGATCCATTTTTGCTGTATGTTCTTTCTAGGATTGGTCTAGCTCTTGGAGACTCAATCCTTATGAATTGTCCTGGTTTCAGAGCACTTAGCTTGCCTTCTTGGGAGGTAAGTTTTTCAGTACTGGTGAATTTAAAGCAAACAAACAAAACCAGAAAATACAAACTTGACTTTGGCTGGGAGAGAAAAAAAGCACTTCTGCAGTGAAGTTTTGAATTAACACTTACACAAGACTCTGCTGTGTTTAAGACTAATAAAACTATATTTTCAAATGTATTTCTCTATCATGGTTAACCTTGGAGTAGAAATAACAAAATGTCTTTGTCAAGGCATTCTTAACATAAAAAACTATTCGAGTTGCTCACCATACCAACATCAAAGTATCAGTAGTCTAACACCTACTTAAGATCTTATTTTAACAACAATGGCAGTAAAATAGAAGAGCACATGGATAGACAAATGAAAGTCAAGTCTCTGATATTTTGAAAAATTTCTGTTACATATCTTACATGTGTGATTGCTACTTAAGCACATACAGACCAAGTAACAAGAAATCTTGGTCAGGAAGACATATGAGCTCATACAAATCAAGTATGTACCAGATAAATAATGCCAAGGAGTGCAGCTAAAAAAAATGCTCTGAAAACACTGGAAGAAACTGTTTGTAGGCACTGAAAATATAAGACTGTAGAACAACAAAAGACAAGGAACAGAAGAATTGACATTTGCAAAGGTGTCTCATTATGCACAGACAAAAGCTTTTCAAATGCTATTCTGCTGAACTCAAACCTCACCTGCTTTGTTCAGACAGTAAGGTTTCATTAATAGAGAGAACCTGAGGCACCTCTTGCTGTTCCTGTTCCTCGTTGCTCAATACATCTGCTTGACAAAATACAGCTTCATTTTCACCCTTTAACTGACAGTAAAAGAAACATGAAGAAAAATAAAAGTATGTGAGTTTCTAAACCAGAATATACAAAAATTCCCAATTGGAGTAAATGTAAGAATCATGTTATCATACTTCAATTTATATGCAAAAAGAAACAGAAGTCTTCATACTTCTGGGATACCTAGAGTTAAGTTCTTAAATACTATGTGCACCCAAGCATTATGGGAAACACTTGTCTATTCAGCATTCAATCAATTCCCTAATACATGAAGCACTGTGGAAACAAGATACTTCAGCAAATGGAAAACCTTTGAAAACTGGACACTGCAGAGGGCAGCACAGACACACCCAAGCCACAATAACATAGCCTCAAGATCCAGAAGGCCTAATAAGGTTTATGTCTGTATTTGTCACACTGGTTCCACAAAGAAGTCCCTCAAACATATCCTCAACACTACAGGCCTGTGACAGCTAATTTAGTAAAGAGGAGCATCAGACCTGCTTTGGTTCTACAGATTTTCCCTGTACAGAGCAGATGCATGTGCATGGTTCACAGGCCACAGGTCTAAAGAAGCCAAAGCTGAACCACAAGGCACTCTCAACTATGGGTGAGCTGACTGTGGCACTGATGGAAAATTAGAGATGAAGTACACAAGTACTTCTCATAGGCTCAAGAACAAAACCAGCTATTAACACTCCAAAACATCAGTCACTCTTGCAAAATTTAGCTGTATTCCAAATCTAAGGCAAGTCTACACAAATATCCCTACATCCATGACATGATTCATGTGCAACCCACAAAAAGTAACAGAGAACACATCACACTGTAAATTACTTTTGAGGATTTCCACATCTTTTCAAGTCCCTATTAAAGTGTCTGTGGGGACACACAGTGTCATTGACTTGTATGAAATAGAAGAGTATCAGGTACTGTAGTCATGAAGTTAATTAAAGCTTATCAAATTTTAAAAAACCCTTTTTTCATAAAAATAGCTGTCCTCGGCCTTCTCTTGAGACATTATACCAGATTACTCAACACAGACTTGATTCATCCAAACAGGAAAGATGAAATGAGAAAAAGAAGGTAATTCTTATGCATTTTTATTCTAGTTTGTATAAATGTGCATAATTTTTTCCTATCCTTTGTAAAAAAATTAATTAATACTTCAACTTGTAGACCTCACTAGTTTCATACCTACAATACCTCAGCTTACCAGGGTTTGGGAATTTTTTTAATCTACTATATTGTCTCAGCTTCAGGCAATGCAACTTCAGTGTTTTCACTTCACTTCATAGAAGTGAACATGCACTTCAAACCGACTTTGAAGGAAAAGCCTTGCTCTTATTAAAGCTTACCATGACAGTATTGTCAAACTCATCTTTTTGCTCTGCTTCAGGCATTTTCTTGCTCTCATTTTCTGATGTTTGTAACTCCTTCTTTGCAACAGCTCTTACCAAGTTTGGCTTGTATCTCTTGTTCCGCGCCAGCTGAATAGCTGGAAGAGGTGCATATTGACATTCTTCTTGAGTGCTGTTTGTGTCATCAATGCAAAGTTAAGACAGAAAAAATAATCCAAAAGTTAGTACAAACACAAACACGGGTCCATTAGAATTACGTGCAAAAACCACTGAGTTCTGAGAAGAAATCTTGTGAACTAAAAGTTCAGCTGAGTTTAAATTGCAATCAACAAATTGTTCCAGTGGAGATTTTGAAGCACTGGTCTCTTAAATACTTCCAACAACAGAATTAACTAACTCACTGAAGGTATTAACTTACTAACTACTTGTTACCACAAAACCAAAGCAATTTTCACATGGTTTCTCTGAAACGCAAAGTAGCATTTCCCCACTTAAATGAAATAAATCCATTCTTTCAGATGATGAAACAGTTATAAAGTGAATGCTCATTAATGTCATGCTTAGCATAGAAGCTGCTGAAATTGTAGTATCACTGGTGTTAAACTATGACAATGGACATTTTGTGCAGTATTTTCATTAGACTATGTTTGCCAGATGGCAATGCACTGGCACAATGATTTCCTTGTAAAATTCTTTCATTGTTACAGTCGAGGATGAAAAGTAGATCAGCTCTTACCCTGCAATAGTAGTAGAAATGTCATCTTGGCTAATTTCAGATAGGCAGAATTCCAGTTCACCATCCTCTGATCTTGGAAACGTTTTTGGTGACTTACAACTTGGCCTCCCAGATATTTCCTGAGAGCTAAGTGACTTCTCCTTTCCCAAGGATTCTAGTGCATTTAAGACTTCACATTTTCCTGCTTTCTGAAAAATGTAAACACAAGAACCAGAAAAAGCTGTAATAATAAACCAGAAGGAGACTTTATGATGTCTATGAAGTTTAGTACTCACCACTCTGAAAAACTCAGAGTTTTTTGCACTCTCCCACAAACTCCTCTGTAACTGCTCACTAATGATTTCCCAGTCTTTCCAGGACAAATACACACTTTTTAAATTTAAGACAAAAAAGCCTGAAATCTGTGCCATCTTCTATTAATACTTTTTGTTTCTTCCCTGTCATGTCTATAATGCCACTTTGGGTCAGAAAGACATCTGGACATTTAACAAGAGATTCATCATATCATCATATGTGAGTCATCTTCTTCTCCTCAAATATGACCAAGTGAAAAACACATAAGTTTTAAGGCGGAAGATTTAAGCTTTTGAAAAAAATGTTTCAAAAAGCTAACTCAGCATTTTTTAAAATCATCAGTACTTCATTTCACAAAACCAAAAGCTCATATATAACTAAAGGAAAAAGCCAAAAGCCTTACATCTGTGTCAGGAGGGATGCTACATTGACTATCACACTGCATCAAACTTTCTTCCTTGTTGGTATCTTTCTGTGATGCACCTTTACTATTTACATCCAGAACCTCCTTTCTACTAGTTGTTTTTAAATTTGGCTTTGGTCTCTGGAAGCGTGTCCTCAGTTGCCAAGCTGATGATACAATACTTTTCTCCTCTTCCTTCTGAGGCTGAGATTCCCTGAAAAAACAAGCAAAGGAACAATAAAAGGCATGGGACAATACGGCATAATTGTATACAGCTCTCAGAACAATAACATTATTGATATCAAAAAGATGCAATAAAAAATCACCACAGATGCCTCTGTATCTTATAAATATGTAAGCAAAGAAGTTAACTGTCACTTCAACTTGCAACCTGGAAGACAAGTTGAGACATTTTACCGTGATACATACTTTTTACAAATACCTTCCTCTAATCATGTTTAAAACTACCCAGAAGACTTACAGGATACCTGTGGTTGACAATTTTTTTTAAGAGGCACTTTAACAAGAAACTAGACTCTGTACTCAAGGACCTATATAAGCACACTAGAATGCACAGGGGAGACCAACATGGAGAAGATAATCACAGGGACTGAACATTAGAAAAGTGCATTTTTTTAAAAACTAGGCCAATAGTTCAAAGATGAAATTAACATCCAAGAGCATATAAATTTAATGCTTTCAAGCTCTTGGGGTGTTGTTAGTTGAAGTCTAGTATTGTCTTGATTAAATATGTCTTTATATACATAAAACTTGTTTGTAATGGCAGAGTTGAATGTAATATAGTATAATACCTAGAGATACCAATAGCTTTGAACCATTCCTTGTCTCAATTGAAGTGAAATAACCTTACCCTGTACTAGAATCTGAAACTTGTTTGGAGACATCTGACAATCCCTTTTTACTTTCATTGCTTTCTGCTTCTGAGGACTTTTCTTGGAAACACTGTCTTGTATTTGAGTTCATCTCAGAATCTGCAGAAACATCTTCTAACGTCACACTGGGTGGCTGCGTGCCTTCATGAACTGTTAAATCCTAAAACGAATAAAAGTTCCACTTTGTTAAGACAAAACATTTACTCAGTCTCTCTTCTAGGAGAGCAGGAGGAAAATGAGAAAGTTTAAATATTTTCTACAGAAACACTAAGATTTCTCTTTCTTCTTGTCACCCAACTAATGTCAGTGTCTGCTATAAAGGTAAAATATATTTATATTTTCTCTTTTAAGTGGTTCATCTTCCAAGGCATTTTTTCTTTGCATTTCCCTTTTCAGATCTGGTATCACATTACAACCAAGTCAGATATATTCCATTTCCATGTATGCTGGTTTTGACTAGGGTAGTTAGTTTTCTTCACAGTGTTAAGTATGGGGCTGTGGTTTGGGTTTATGCTGCACACAAGGTTGATAATACAGAGATGTTTTCATTATTGCTGAGCAGGGTTTACACAAGGCTTTTTCTGCTTTTCACATTGCCAAGCTGGAGAGGAAACTGGGGGGGCATGGAAGGATGGGAGGGGACATAGTCAGGACAGGTAACCCAAACTGACCAAAGGGATATTCCATGTCCTTCTGAGGCATGGACAGGCAACTCAGTATACAAAGTGGGGGAAATGGCTTTTGTCTCTCCAAGTAACCATTAAGTGTGATGAAGCCCAGCTCTCCTGGAAGTGACTGAGCTCTGCCTGTTCATGGGAAGTAGCAGAAGAGTTTCTGGTTATGCTCTGCACATGAGTATAGCTTCTGCTTTCCCTACTAAACCTTATTCAGGGTTACCCAGCACTCAGGGGTTTATCTCAGGCCCTGTTTTCCAGCTTTTACCCTTCCAGTTCTGTCTCCAGTACTGCTGGTGAGGGAGTGAGCAAGTGAGCTGGTACTTGGTTGCTGACTGTGCTTAAACCTAACACCATGGAAAACAGAACCCAAGTGCAAAAATGAGGAAATTTTATTACTGTAAATTTATTTTTTTCTGAAATAATAAATAAAGCATGCAAAGCCTATCCCTACAAATTATGTAGTATGTACCTAGGTCTTTGTTACCAAGACTTCTATTAAGGATCCAACAAAACAGTGTGCATAAGCAATTGCTCAAGAAACTTACACTTCTGAGGCAGGGATCATTGTTTTCACCTCGATGGTGTGTGACACCTTTTACTGCTTCTCCACCTTCAGTTGTCTCCTCTTCAGGATCTTTTTTATCTATCTGTTCTTTTTGCCTTGCAACAGTTCTTCCTAAATTTGGTTTTGGTCTCTGTATTCTACCTCTTTTTAGAGGTGTTTGATTCAACACAATCCGTTTGCTATCTTCTTTTAAACCAGCTGTTTCATTAGACCTGGAAAACATATATGATCCCTGAAGTACATACCACATCTGAAAGTGGGAGGAGAGTTGGAGAACAGGTGCTTTTTTCCCTCTTTATTTTAAATAGTTATTAACATACACTTACCTAAAATGTATTACTAGCTTCCTGAAAGAATAAAATTGGAAATGTATCTACTAGGGACTGAGAGTTTAAACTTATGGTGCCCTGCTATTTTCCTCTTCCCGTTGGTGACAGCATATCACACTAGAGAGACCTTTTTCTGATCCATAATGGATTTATTGTATTCCTATCTAGTCTAGATGGACCTAATTTAATAAGGAGTTTAAAAATATGTAAATATTCAGAGTTTTTCTTTAGTGAGTTCAGAAAATAGATAAGCAACTTTTTAATCTTACTAATGTAAAAGTATTAGTAGTGCATTACTAGAATGGTCAGATTCTTCTACAACTTTTTACACTGAGCATCAAGTCACAGAGCAGGTTAATGAAAGTAGTAACTGGAATTTTTTTTCTGGCAGATTATCACACCCAATTTATCCCCATCAATCCTCTTAACTATCTCCCTTTAAAAGACAAACTTGAGATTTTGGATTTTTATTTCTGTTCTTGGTTTTGGTTGTTTTGGGATTTTTTTTTGTTTGGAGTATTTGGGGGAAAGTTGGCTTTTTTCAGTTTTTATTTTTTACAATCTCCTCTATAAAACATATTATTCCTTTTACACTACAGCTGCCACTTCAGTGAAGAAAAACAAAACACTTAATAAACATGTGCATTACATTGCCCACACACTGAATTTTTTTCTTCTCTTATTTGACATCTAACACTTAACTACACTTTAAGAACACTTACTTCTATTGTTTAAATACCTAACCACTGAAATGTATGCATTTTAGTATTAAAAGTGAGTAGCTAAGGCTGTTTATTTTTTGAGGGACTAAATTTTCAGCTTTTTTATATTTATCATGATTGACTTATAATTTAAAAGTACAACTTTAAAAATGAAAATGCTTAATATATGTTTCATAAATTAATGAAGATTCCTATTTTCCCCTCAATTTCTGTAGTGCAGATGTTCCTTCAAAAACTTCTATAATTACCATACAAAATACTACCAGAAGTGACAAGAACAATAAACTGCAGGACAGCAGTGCTTATCTTTGTATTTTTCTCATACTTACTGAGACATTGTCTCCAGGACTTTGTCATCTTTTTCTGCAGTATCTTCACTGGTATCATCAGATCTATTACCTTGGTCATTATTCTGAACAAAAACAGAGCATTATGACATGAACTGTCTTACATTCATTAAGTACACCATCACCTAACTGACCATGTAAATGTTCGTAAGAGGAGACAAAACAGATTGCTTATGACACACAAAAAATTACAGGATAAATTTCTCAGTCAGACAGGTGCAGTAAAAACTACAGCAAACATCTGAAGTTGTATTTGCTGCAGGACATGAAAGACTATTGGTATCTACTTTTTGTGTAACAACCTCTCACCATAGCTGACGTTACTAAGCAATACCAAGCTATCACTGAAAGCAGGTTAAGTAAGTGGCTAATTCCTGTTCATGCTCAGGAGCAAAAAAAGGAAAGAAAAAAAAAGATAACATTACTGCTGTATCCAGCAGCTTATTATCTTCAGTTATGTTACTTTATTAAATACCTTCTCAGTTTCCCCCTTAGGCTGTAGATGGGATATTTTATCATTTCCTGTATCTTTTTCAGGCTCTTCCTTCCTTCCAGATGCTCTTGTAACATTAGGTTTAAACCTCTGTCGAAATCCTCTACCTATTGTCTTTGCAATTGCAGTTTTTTCAGGTTCTCTGCACAAAGGATCCACAACAGTGACATTTATTACATAATATTCAAGCCTATCAATACTGCACAATCTTGCACAATTTCTTTACTTGAATTTTGTTGTCTTCAGAAAGATTTGCCCAAACTTATGCAAGTTGCTTTACACAAGAAACAAGCTTTTTTTAGTCTTACAACGCATGAAAACTCAATTTATCTATGTATTAAAAAGAGATTAATTTGTCACACAGTTGAGGAATTTAACTAGATTTCATATCACAGCTGCTTCTGCAACTGCCAGAAGCAGAGCCATTACCTTACAACTGAGGCTGGCAAGAAAGTAAAGCCACAGTTATCACTCTCCCCCTCTCAAATTACAGGCATTGCTGGTACTTCAATGCTTTCCAGAAACGAAGTGTGTACCTTCTACCTTAGTACCACCTGACATCATCCAAAAAAATGTTAAAGTCAATTTTGAAACTTACATTAAAAGTTGTTTACATTAAAAGGGCAAGGTCTTGAGATGAACTACACAGAAAAATAGTAATACCAGACAGTTTTTTGCTATCTTTTGCAAGAAGAACTATATGGAATAGATTAACAGTTATAGTCAGTTCATACCAGGAGACTGGAAAAGTGATCTCCATACTTACTGAGAGGCAGTGTCCAAATTGCTGTTCTCTACTTCTGTGGCTTCATTTTTGTTTCTTCTATTCTCCTCTTCAGAGCACTGGAATTGAGGCAAGGAATATTAGACAAGCGTGCAGGTATCATAGTACCAGTTCCTAAAATATTATTTCTGTGGCTGGCCCACAGTATCCCCATTGAGCAAAAGAGATGCAGCAACAAGAATATACTAAGTAACAATCCTCTTTCTGACCTTTTCACCTGCATTTGCAAGGGCTGGAGAAGAAGTTTCGGCTTCCATTTTGTCTTGTGTTGCTGTCTCCCTCCTTCCAGATGACCTCACTAAATTTGGTTTAGGTCTTTGCAAGCACCTTCTATGTGCTGACTTTTCAGTTTTCCTTAAGATATCAAGAAAGGTGGTATACATTATTACCAAAGAGAAACTTAAAGTTCAAGATGTACTTCAAGAGCATCACAGACCACATGGGTCAAGACATTACATGTAGCAAGACAATAAACAGAAAAAAAACCCCTATTGCATCTTTCTGATACTAAAAGACATGCTATAAAGTTATGAAAAGAGCATCAAGTAAACCTTAACTTTGCTGGCTTTCAGTGGAATCTACTTCAAAATACTTTAAGGAAGTATTTCCTGCTGTTAAATAAATAAGAATATTTTTTCTCCTTGGGATTCACAATTCATGTCAGTGTGATTAATTTTATATAGAAACAATATAAATCTGCCCTATATACAGTGTTTTGCCTCCACCTCTCCTGTCCCCCCATCCCCTTTCAAAGCTATCTCAGTCATGGAAAACCAAACTTTTTTTCAAATACCTTGTCCTACTGCCAGCATCCACACCTTACTGAAGAAGGGGGTACGTACGTCACTTTCTTTGTTCTTAATCACTGCAATGGCATGTCCTGGGATGCACACACTGACACAGCCCTACATCTTATCAATAATCTTCAGATTGGGAACTACTACTTTTTCTTATATTCTCCCTAGAACAGGATAAATAAAGCTTTGAAAGTCTTTACCATAAGAGTGAGCTGCCCTTCAAAAAGGGAAAGACAGAAGTATGAAAACCAACTTAGCATAAACTAATACCCCATCTCTAAACTAATACCCGATCTCAGCATCTCTAAATCACCTTTAAAAGACTGTATCATGAAATAAGAATTTGATGGTCATGCAAAAATGGAAATCTTAGGCACAGACTCCTTCAAATATAATTTCTCAGTATAAGAAACAGTCACCAAAATTAACTTCATAAAGGAGTGCAGAGAAGAGAGACATTTTGGAGCATCTTCTATCTTAGAAGCTTGCACCAAGTTCCTAAAAGGAACAGTTTTCCAAATAGGAAAAAAGAAATACACCATACACATGACATGTACAGCTAATAATCTCTGATGGACAACCACAAATGTCAAAGAATTCAGTGAGGCCCTTCTATTAAAAAAACAAAAATTAAATTTCACAGCCAAGTTTATCCAAAATGTGGCAGAATTTTATCATTCTCTTGCTCTTGCTGGCTGTAGAAAGGCTAGGGTTTTTTTCTCAACGTTTAGCTAAGTCTTTCTCCCTATTCCTACCTACCATTTAGATCTTAGCTAATGCACTGCTATTGAGTAATCAAAATTTCTACCAAAAAGCTTCACTGAATATGGAAAAAAGTCATCACAATCTCCTGACTGGTTCAACCTGCTATGGTCAATTGGAATTATCTTCAAATTGAGTAGATACAGGTTTACTTCAAGTAAACCTGTATCTACACCTCAAAGTAAAATAATTCTACTTACATGATTTCAGACTGTGAACCACATTCTGATGCACTCCGCTTTCCATCTGGTTCTTGTGAGTGATGCGTATCTTCACTCTGAGGGAGAAATATTGTAGAGAAGAAATCTTTCTAATTGGCTCAGCCTTGAACAACAGCCTTGACCATCTTTGCAGACACCAGAGATTGGCTCTACTGCACATGGAAGAAGCTTCCAGCAGCTTCTCACAGAAGCCACCCCTCTAGCCCCTTGCTACCATAATCAGGCCACGTAAAACCAATACATCAAAGCACCTGGAGCTGGTGGCCCAACAGTGTGTCCAGACAGCTTCTCAATCTCTCAAGGATAGAGTCTCCGCAGTCTCTCTGGGCAGCCTGTGCCAGTGCTTGGTAACCCTCCCAGTGAAACAGGATTTCCTGGTGCTCAGAAGGAACCTCCTGTCCTGCACTGTTTGCCCACTGTCTCTTGTCCCATCACTGGGCACCCCTGGAAAGAGCCTGGCTCTGTCCTGTTTGCAGCCTCCCTTTGGGGTTTTGTGGAACGGTTGAAGAGGGATCTCTTCAGATCCTTCAGAGAAGGCTCCTCCTGAGCCTCCTCTCCAGGTTGAACAGTTCCTGCTCCTTCAGCTTTTTGTCTTAGGAGAGATGCTTCCAGCCCCTTACCATCTGTGTGACCCTTTGAGGGGCTGTCTCCAGTGTGTCCAGGTCTCTCCTAGCAGGGAGCCCGGGACTGGTTCAGGCCTCCAGGCGCAGCTTCGTCAGCGCTGAACAAGGGGCACGGATCACCTCCCTTGGCCTGCTGGCAACACTGCTCCTGCTGCAGCCCAGGACACCATTTGTGCAGCCACAGCACTTTCCTGGTTCATGTTCAACTCAGAGACCACCAGGACAGCCGGGTTCTTCTCTGCAAAGCTGTTTTCCATCTGGGTGGCTTGCCACGTGTGCTGGTGCTTTGGGCTGTTCTTCTTCTGGTGCAGGACTTTGCTTCTCCCCGTGCTGAACTTCCTGAGGTTCCCATAGCCCATTTCTCCAGCCTCTCCAGGTCCCTCTGGAGGCCAGTATAACCTTTGGGTGTCTTGTCCTTGGCAAGCAATTCCTTCCAGATCTGTCTAATCTGTAAACTTGCTGAGGTTACACTCTGCTCTATTATCTAGATCATTCGTGGAGCAGCACAAACATCCCAATGTGCATTCCACTCAAATCAGTTTCCAACACCGTGCCAGTAAGCATATGCCAGCAAAATCCTGCTCCTAGGCCTAGCTATTCATATTGCAGTCATTCACTTTTGAACAATTAAACTGTTCAGCTGTTTAAATTATCTATGAGGTAAGTCAGGCATGCACAGTATACCCTCTGAATATACTTAATGGACAGCCCCTTAAGCCCGCAAGAAATGACAGTATTTCAATTTTGATGGTTTTCTCAGGCCTGTTGATTGTTTTCCACTTGATAGTGAAAATATTACAAAACCAATCCAAAAATGGCTTTGATTTACAAACCACTTTTAATGACCAAGGGCAAGGTCTTGAGATGAACTACACAGAAAAATAGTAATACCTTTGATTCTGTAGTTTCTACACATCCTGATTCCTTGCTTCTAATATTTGAAACTGGTAACTCTGGAATCTGGCTTTCCTGTGATGCGTTATCTCTAGTATCTCTGGCTCTCAATTTAGCAGGTTCTGGTTCTAGTATAGCATCATTGCTATCTTCAAGGCTGAAATAAATAAAAGCATAGAGTAATATTAGTATACTTGTAGGAAAAAAGGTGATCCTGCTTACAGACAGAGAAGTTGCACAAAAAAAACCCTCAATTTTGACACTAAATAACTACCCATGTTTCAGAGAATCTCATGAAATTTTAATAATATTTGCACACTATTTTTTCAGACTAATTTTTTGCAGACTATTTTTGCAGACTAATAATACTTGCAGAGCTTTAAAACCACTTTTGTACCTTTGCACTGCAATTATAAGATGATGTAGAAATCTCATCTGATTATTCTAGACTGATTGCTTTTACGAAAATAAACTTTAACACAATCAACGGCATGCCAATGTTTTTTTCCTCTGATCTTTTGTAACAATCTACATTGAGTCCAAAGGCAAATAACTGTCCCTTCATATACTTCTAATGAACTACTAAAGAAAATGGAAGTTTTGGGAATATGTATAAAATAACAAACAATTACAATGCAGCTAAATACAACAAATTAACACACAAAATTCTGAAGCAACAGTCACAGTATCATAATGAATTTTTCAATTCACCATTTTCACATATAATGAGTTTAATAAACAAGCATTCACTTTCTTTTTAGTAAAAGTATGCCCAAAACTGAACCCAAAAGCTTGGATCTCACACAAATTCTGCATAAATAAAATCTAAGTATCATTCCTTTTCCACAAGAATAATTTTATTACAGATAAAAATTCCAAGCATATAGTAACTCAACTTAGCAACATTATCAACCTGTGCTTCTAGAGAAATATTAGAAGTTAGGATAAATATTCATCTTCCTAAACACTCTTAAAAAATGAAATAACTTTTGGAAACTACTTTAGAAATTATGTGCATTAATTTTGCAAGGGCAGCCAAGTAGCACAGACAATATTTTGAGTACATAAATCATAAATAGTTTACTAAACCCCAGGACAGTTCTCAGAAACCTGCATATTCTGTGGCAGTTAAATGGTGGCTATTATGAATAAATAAAACCAATATAAAAAATTTAAGCTATTTTTTTGTTTTGCCTAAGCTTTCCATTATAAACATTACCTGCATAAATTGACACCACCTTCTCTCTCCATTTGGCTGTTCACTGATGAACAGGATTCTGATCTCTCTTCCTCTGTAACAGCAGTCTCACTTTGCTTTCCTTCAATAGCACAATCCACTTCTTCTCCACAGGTGGTATCACCATCACTGCTTGCATCATGTATCACTTTTTTCCCTGATAATTAATAAGAATTAAATCAGTTTAGGCATTCTGGGAAACATCTTGGAATTTCAGTAATCAAATCCAACCTACAGTGAAGAAGAGTTAATGTAAGACTAAAATTCCACCAGAAAAGGTATAAGTATTAAGATTTAAGAGAACAAAGTATGTTTAGATTTAGAATGAAAGCTGATTTTAAAACACATAATTCCACAACCTCCCACAAGGCAGACCAGCAACATAAATCAAAGACCAAAATCTGACTTTAAAGTTAGCAATGACTTTCTATAAATTTTCTATTTGAACATTTAAAAGTGAGCATTTTTGCCTCTTACTTTTATTAGAGGACTTCCCTTCTTCAGCAGTTTTTGAAGGAACAGGCACTTCTTTAGGAATATTCTCCACTTCCTGTTCAAGATCATCTTTCTTCTTCCTCTTTCTCTTCTTTTTGGCTAATGCTGGCTCTAAGGCAACCTCTTCTTCTGCCTGTTCAGAAATGCCCAGAGATTCCTCATTTTCTTTCTCAGCTGTCACACCATCTGCTTCTGTTTCTGCATCAGAAATTCCAGCTTCCTGAAGTTCATCTTGATCATTAGCAGCTTCTGTGCTGGCAGCCTTTGCTAATGAGACAATACGGTTCTTGGTCAATAGACTGGTGGAGTACTAGGAGCCACAAACAGCAACGGCATTTCTACTAAAAACATTTGTGTACTCATGTATCATTGCCAATACATTGCCAGGTGTATGAGCAGGACTGGGGAACATCAGTCACTGACTTGCCAGAAAAGTGTCAGCATTTAATACAAAACACATTCTGTACATGGGACAACACTGCAACAGGGAAAAGTCAATACAAGATGTAAAGCAAATTTAGTAAATGTTATTGTGCCTGTGCTTTTTTGCACTTGATGCAGCCACATTTGGATTCAGGGAAAAAAAGACATTGCTACTCCCGCAAAGAATTTTTGTATGTCTGCAGAAATAGGTGATGACGGTAACAGAATTTATGCCATACAAAGCAATTTTTCATCAAGAAATGTGTCTGAGTTGATCCTTCCAGCTTACATAAGGAAGCTGAAATATTATCTATCTAATGGTTAACAATTTATTTTCTGGGTTTCGTGAGTTACTAAAATTTTGCTCCCCCCTATTTTAAGGACATTTTGTCTTGATCCTCTATTTAACCACCAGAACCTTTTATTACCTTTTCATTCATCTTAAATGAACTAATTTCTCTATAATTAAGAACTCCAAAATGCAAGAGAAGTAGAAAAGCACACTCACATTGCTTTATGCATGGCATACCTTTAATCTACCACTAAAGTGTAGGAACAAGATTTCTCTACATGGTTTTAAGTCCTAATACATGGGATGTTTTACTTAGTCACATTCAAAACCAAGGGTATAGAAAAGCAGCAACTACTTCAATTTTAAGAGATCTTGCTTCCTAGCTAGCATCCCTTTTAGAAAGATGTTCACTTGTTTGTTTTACAATACCACTTACAAAAGGATAGGTCCTTGTGGAACAAACAAGCGAACAATGCCACAAAATTAGCAAGAAATGTATGAAACAGCATCAGTATAACTGCTTTTAATTAAAGCACATCTATCAAAGGTCCTTTCCCAATTACTGAGGTAGTAAAACACAGTGGTGATCAACAGTGATTAAACATAATCTATTTTGAATAGACCAGAAAGATAAATCAACTTTTACATCATTCTCTGAAAACAATCATACTGCTCAGACTCAGGAAGTTAAACTACTATCAAAGGAGAAACAGAGCCCTTAAAAGAAGAGGATTTAAAATGAAAGAAAACTTTCAACACATAAGAGTTTGCCAAAAATACGATTTTGGCCCAAAAATTCTAGAAGTGGATTAATTAGCAACTCATGGAGATACTTACCAACTGGTAAACGAGAATATCAGCACTTCAGATTGTGGAAGACCTCCATTTTCACCATGGCATCATGGTGGAAACATGGTATGTTTCTGCTCTGTTACTAATGATTACCATCATGTACATCAGTAAACTACATCTGAAAATGTTCCACTATGAAGCTAAGATCTTCTTGTCCTGTCTACAACAGGGAAGGAAAATGTGATGCCCTATGTAATTTTTCCTCTGCTAGCAACACATTACTGACCACTGCTCTATAATGCCATCCCAAGCAGATTTTTAAAATACCTTTTGACTTCTTCTGTGGCCTTGGAGACTTTTTTTCTTTTGGCTTCTGGCTTTTAACAGTCTTTTGCTTCCTCTTTCCCTCATCTGCTAAGACCTTCTCAAGGAGCTGGGCAAAGAATTCAAAATCAAAGGGTCGTTTTTCTTCTATAAGATTAAAGCAAAGAAATAGAACAGATTGCAAAGTTGATTATTTTTTCAAGTTTCATCTTTGTAAAATAATCAGTGATACATGACATAATAATAAAAAGCAAAGGTCATATATATTTAAAAAAGAGAGTTCTTGAAAGTATTTTCTATATCACCTGAGCAAGGGCTGAAGTTGACATAAAGCTGACTGGATTATGGTAGTTTGGTTTTAAAAAACAAGTTATAAAACTAAGTACTTCAGAAAATTTAAGGACTGACAAATACATAAACTATACCATAGTACCAAATAACGTATGAACATACTGCTTGCTGTAGGAATATGTACCTCATTCACCTAGCAACGAAAGTCTTTAAGGAGTCTCAAAGCAGTTTACAATAACTAACTCAAAAATTCCCATTAAAAAGAAGAATTATCTTCCACTGAATCTACAGAAGAAAGTTTATATTAATCTTATTTAGCAGAATATTAATCTCATTTAGCAAACATCCAGAAAAGATAGAAAACAAAACTAAAGATCGTTGTTGTGAACTATGCTTGTTATGAAAACCTAAGATTTCACAGCTTCTGGATTCACCTATGAACAAAAACTTTCTTGTAAGTAATTCAAACAAGGCAAACACAGAAATTAGCATTGAAATAGATGGCTACCACTTAATGACCCATTGTAGGGTAGGGAATATTTACTTACTGAAAGCTTTGTCTATTCTCCATCCATTAGCTTTTTCCTCACGTTTGAACTTGTTCTAAAAGCAAATGCACAGTTGTGTTACGCAAGAAATGCAACAATATCTTGTACAAAATGGCAGCACAAGCTAATCCTTCAGTACAACAAACCGACTAATGTTGTTAAAATTCACACGCATATCCACAGAACACAAGTTTGTAACTAGTTTTTAAATATAAAATCTGTTACCACAGCTTATCACTAGTGATACATTTTTTATTATTTTCTACACCTTTTCCTGACTGTTAATCTGAGCAAGGTTTGAAATATCAAAGACTTTCCCAGCTGTCTATAACAAAAAAGATAACACAGAAGCCCCTCACCAAACAGCCCTTTAGGCTTATCAGCATTCTTTAACTAAACAAAGTGTGTTTAAGGATGCTACATTTACTAGATACGTTGATTGAAATTCAATCAACATTTTAATGTTTCAGACACTTACAACTTCTTGAAACAGGTATCAGAAAACAAGCACTACTGTAGAGAAAATTTGCACCAAAATTACCAACACTGGTAGAGGAAGTACAGGAATGCAAAGAAGAAAAAGAAGAGTAAAACCAGATGTTTAATTTCTTTATTGAGTGCTTCAATTTTTACCTTAATTTCTGCTCTGGCTCTGTGAGGGAACAGCCGCCCAATCAAGGAGAAGTCTGTTCCTACCATACTGATAGCTAAAAAGAACATGTCTGTTTCTAAAAGGGAAGAGAAAGACAAAATTACACACACTTGAATATTTACTAAGCCATCCTTCTTGCTATCAGAAATAAAAACTTGCAAACTTAATGTCATAAGATCAGTAACTTTGAGATTGTCTACTGTAGCTGCAAGTCCAGGTGAGTATGTATACAGCATGTTTGTTACTTTACCTAGGTCCCTCTAATAACATTTGCTGAATGAACTATCAACAGAAAGAATTGTTTAAACTATCGGAAAACTAAAGAATGTGAAGTGTGCTTTCTAAAGCTAGCAAATCAAAGTTAACCAACCCCAAATTGTCTATGTCCATTTTTACTATGGACACAAGCACAAACAGAAATCAGAAAAACATCATGTAAATCTACTGTCTCCATTACCCACAGGAAAAGAGTGCATTCCAAAGAGACCACAGTGAATTCTGAAGCCATTTTTTCTCTCTATAGCGGTAAAAAGTAATTTCCAATTGTAAGAAGTCTTGCAGAGTGTTGTAAACCTAGAGATAATAGTCAATTCACAGCAGGGGTAGAGAAGAAACCAACCCACGCATTCATAAGAACACAGCTGTCCACTTGCACTGAAATCAGTGCACACAGAAATACCTTACACAACCTGTTCCTGCCCATGCTGGAACAACCTAGTTAAGTACCATATAGAACTCAAATATTTGTAAACCAGAATCCAAAATTATGCTCTTGGTAAAGTAGACTAGCATTTCCTCAGCATCTAAACATCCATGGCAGAAAAAAAGTAGAGGTAGCCTACACATTAACAGACGCTGGATTTTTTAAAAATGCCAGTTATCACAGTAAATACCACAGCTCTGCCTGTTGTAAGAGTGTGAAGGGTTGAGACTACATGAGACATGTAAGTAGATCCATTTACTCCACTGGGGGTGAAAACCACAACTTTTCTGCAGACTCAAAGCTTGAAACTAAAAATATATTCACCTTTATTTGACCATGGTTTTGTGTAAAAACTTTTCCTGAAGCTAGAATATGTAGTTGTAGAGCCACGCTCAAAGATGGGATCATTTTCTTCAACAACACATGGACCTTTTGTCCTTAGAACTTCTACAGTTAAGCTGGGAAAGAAAACATACAAGAAGACTCAACTCAAAATATTGCTGAAAAACCATATAGTAGATGTTTATAAGACAGCTATTCAATTTATTTTTTCCAAAAGTGAGCATTTCTAGTGTGTAATTAATTTTAATAATTACACTAACACATACTTTAATAGGAGAATGCAGCAAGAAAACACTACCCTATTTACCCTCTGTAAGTAAATTTGCTTTTTCTGTTAAAAAACCCCCAACTTTTAAACATTTCAGAAATCTATTTTGTAAAACCATGAACGCCCCTCAATATTCTTCTACAATACTTTCAAATTCTTTTACCATGCCATCTTTATCCTTAAACCTTGGCCTAAATTTCAAGTTAATACCTTTGGGGAACTCAGAAAATTTATAATCTACTTTTTAAACATCATATTCTAAGCAAAGTTACTGAAAACACTGACAGAAGAATAAAGCAGCAACAGGCAAGACACAAAGCTAGAGCAAATCATACTGATACCCAAGTAACAGTCAGCAGACACATGTTAACTACGAGAAGCAAAAAAGTCAGCTCAACAGAAGACATTTGGAAGTTTGACAAATCTTCAGTGTTCATTCACAGTAATAAAATGTCATCTTCCTCTCTACCTCCTTCCCCAAAAACATTTATCATAAGGTATGCCACTACAGAGATGCAGTCTACTGCTGTTTGTATTTTGCCACATCATTGCACAGTTTCCTAAGTTAGTGTAGCTCAACTTTCAAACATAAATACACTCATACTCATCCCAGTCCAAAGTAGTCCTCTATTTACAAATTGAGCTGCAATGCAGTACTGTCCATAAGTCAGGCACAGAATTTATCACCTTTCTTCATCCAGAATGATTGAACCATCTTCTGCTACTTTCACACGAGGAACGAGAAGTGGGCCATCCTGACTCTCTTCCCCATTCTCTTCTTCCTCCTCCTCCTCTTCTTCATGATCAGGAGTACTGTTCTCTTCCTGTCTACAATTTTGAAGACAGCACATAAAAATACTGTCCAGAGTTTTGAATTGCTGCTCATTCAATACACATTCAACAATCTGATGAACCATCCAGCAATACAACAGATCAAGAAATCAGTCAACACCTGAACTTTGAATCCTGCTTTTCCTTCTACTGTAAAATGGAAATATGCAAAACTTAACATTGAAAGCAAAATGTTCTTTAACCACCATACCAACCAAAATTGCAATTTTTATAAATTAGACTGTGATATTTGAACAGTAAAAAAAAATATACCTCTACTGTTAGTATTATCACAGAAATGCAGGGTTTTTTTACCCTAGAAAACTTTCTGACTATACCTCACCATCAAGACTTACTCTTTCATTTGACTCAGTGCAGAACTTCTTTCTGTTCTCTTTTCTTCTACCAATGAAGACCTAGAATGTCATAAAAAACTAGAGATGATTGTTTGTACAGATATATTTCTGCTTTCTTCCACAAAACTGGCTTTTAGTGCACTATGGACAAGAAAATACAAAGCTTTTTTTTCAGTTCTTTGTATTACATCTAGGTTGAATTCACAACCACCACTGCTTAGTAAATTTTGCCCTTTTTTGTACAAGTAAGGACAAAAAAAAGCAGAAATCCATTGTATGGATACAGGTAATGCGAGAGCATCTTGCTTTTTACCTCCTTGGGGACTATTCAGTGTAAGAGAAAAAAATAAGGGAAGTGATAAATAAAACACACAAGCACACAAACATTAAGAAGCAAGTGATAATAGAGGATACCAGAAAACTCATCTACTACTGAAAGAAGAGAATTTGGATAACTGAATTTCTAGTCATGTGACTGCTTTTGGTAGTTGCAGGAAAAAGGCCCTGCTCTGCTCTGTCTGTGACAGTCTGTGCAGTTAGCTGCATTAGTGAAATGTGTCAGTGGAGCAGCAGCAGCTACACTCATCCACAAGGAATGTAAACACCTCTAGGGTCTTGAAGTGCATTTCGCATTTTAGTGCCTAGGAGAAGAAATGCTTAGCTTCCTGAGTCCACTGGGTCTGGTGGGCAATTATAACATCCCTAACAGCCACAACTAAAAATTTCACAGTAGGGAGTTGGAAAAAAAAAATCTACTAGTCTGTATTTCTTCAGAGATAAATCAACACTAGGGACAGATTCACATTTGTGTATTTCAACAAGTACACTAAGCTCCATTCTCACTTCTGTACTAGAATTAAGCAGATGAGAAAACTAGAAGCTAGTCTAGAAGCTTTTGTTACCACTGCAACAATACTGCATCTGTGCTAATACACCATATTTAAGTATTATAGAGGTCAAAAAGTAATTTAACCTAAGGAGAGAGACAAAAAGTCATACTTACTTCATAGGATTGTTTTCTGGCAGATAGTATATTAAGTCTCTCATTGTCATTTTAGAACGATCTGGTGGAGAACGTCCTTCAATTACTGGAGGCCTGTGTTTCAACTTCTTCTATACAAACCAAAAATGAAACAAAAGAAAACAATAAACACTTAGATTCACCCTGAAAATATTTTATATTTCACAAATTATTGCTACTTTTGTTTATTTATGAAGCACCCCACTAATGGAATTTTGTTGTTCACACACACACACCACTCCCAAGAACCAAAACAAGATTATCTTAAAAGTGTCCCTTTCTCAGCGAGGGCAGCAGACCCTTAAGCCACTTACCCATTCAGAAGCATTCAATACCTGACACAAATAAGTTAAAAGTTATTCAAAATTACAGAACTCTGACAATGATCAGCTTGAAAAAATATCCACCAAATCCAAACTTCTTGCAGCACATCTCCCTGCTGTATTACAACCTGTGAAACTTTCAAAATTGGAATGTTGACTACAAAATAAAACCAGGTGTCATGCCAAGAAGACTTGTGGTCTAATCAAAGAAAAACTTAGGCAATTCCTTATAAAATCTGTATTATTAGGGAACAAAGTGCTGCTACTGCTTTTAAACAGAATAAACACACGAGAGTTATGAGGTATGACAGATGACTAGCAGTAAGCAGCTGACAATCATCAGAAAACATTACTGCAAAGAGATAATGTATGCAGGGTGAATCAAATGTCTAGCCCTTCACAGATAAGCTCACTGCTTAACACAGAGGCCTTACCATCCGCTCTTTCTTCAGCTCTTCTTTAAGCATTTCTCTTAATTTACGAGCTTTGAGGATCCTTTCACGGTCAGAACATGTTCGTTTGACTTTCTCATGAGAAGGTTTCACAGGTAGCTTTTCCTCCTGTGTTCGTGATCTTTCCTGTGTTGGTCTCTCCTTGAGAGGAGAGGGTACATTCTTCTGCGAGCCATCATCATTTTTCTGAGTAGTTACACCAACAGTTTGCTCTTTGTTCGCAGACTTTTTTAGCGGTGAAAACTGTGGCACTTGTGGCACAGGTGTTTTCTTCTCAGGAAGCATAGGAGACTTTACAGAGCTTTCAACATTACTCTTTTCTGATGGGGAGGGATCCTTCTGAAGTGAAGCACTGCCATCAGAAGCCTGTGATGTTCGCCTCTGCAGTTTTGGTGCAGAACGCTGAGCAGACGATGGTCCAGCTCTGGGTTTGACAAGATTTGGCATGGTGGAGATACGTTTTCTTCTCTGTGTAAGCATCTCTGAAGGTTTACTAGCTTCCCCAGTGCCACTTGTATTGTCCGCCTTGTCATCACTAGAAAATTTAAGAAAGTATTCTGAAGTTCTTTACAGTGATAGATTTGTCACTCTTACTTTCAATATGTGTTTATGGGCCAACCAGTATAAACATCAGGCTACAGGAAAGCAACTATACACAAGAAGCTATGCTAGGACCAACATGTAGCTGGTATTTCCTCATCAAATAATCAGCTCTAAGAACTGACATATTATTTTCTAATACTAATCACTGATCTACAAGCTTGCAACAGTATCTCTTTTTTTTGGAAGGCTCTCTCCTTTCAGCTGAAAATACCAATATAAAGCTTTATAAAAAACTACCCACATAACATAGGTGATATATTAAAAACACTTCAACAAAGCTGTATGTAACAGTGGTTTGATGATTTTTATTACAACAAAAGAGAGCATTCCTCTTACTCATTGGCAAGTAGATGACATGTAAACTGTGAGTTCCAGAAAAACTTCAGCAGTCAAACTGCTGCTCACATTTAACACATCAATAGCTCTTAGCTTCCGTGGAAAACTCTGTATGTAAGTAGTTTTTCTATCACTTATGCAGAAATAATTTTCAAAGTACAAGTAAAATTGCCAACCATTATGATCATCCCAAATCTGCTGACTCCACCAGTGTTTAGCTTACTATGGCTGTTGCTCATAGTAAGACTGCAGTATAATTATAACTGTGTCATAAAGAGAGTTTTTTTAATTTTATGTTGGAACTATGCCTTGTTTCTGTACGTAAGCACAACCACACCCATGGAGGTGACACACGTTTTTAAAAATGGTCAGAAGTAAATGCTTTCCAAGAAATATAAAAAAGTATAAACACGTAGTCAAACTTTTCAAAATTCTCTCCAGCTACTTTCTATGATTCAGGCAAATGCTGCAGATGATGTGCTTGCATTTAGCAGCCTTTGTTAAATGGCTGAATAAATCTGTCCCACACTGTGAGTTCATACACATTTTCAGTATGGAACGCCCTTCGGCCAAGAGTTCAGAGGGCTTATTACATGGTGCCTATTTAGGTGTTTTGAATGAGATCCTTGCAAGTTCCACTCAACACTCACTGTTTGTACAGCAGGAGACAAGGAAAGTACTTCTTCATTCACCTTCTCCATACCACCTATATTATGTGGAGTTTTTAATAAGAGTGCAGCACTGGATTTCTGAACAGTTAAATAAAATCTAACAGAAAGTATATTAAAAAATCAGAATTCTCTTACAAAATTTTCGCTTCCATTAACAAAATTTATTCAGTATACAGAAAACAAACAATGTAAAGTGATTGATGCTACAGACACAGACTTGAGCAGCTGTGAGTGAAGAGATCAATGTCTGCCCCTCCACTTCCCCTCATGAAGAAGTTGTAGATTGCAATGAGGTCTCCCCTCAGTCTCCTCCAGACTGAACAGAACAAGTGGCCTCACCCACTCCTCATCCAGCTTCACCTCAAGGCCCTTCACCATGTTTGTTGCCCCTCTTTGGGCAGATGCTCTCTAACATCTCAATGTCTTTCTTATACTGTGGTACCCAAAGCTGTCCCCAGCACTCGAGGTGAGTGCAGAGCAGAGCAGGACAATCCCCTCCCCTGCCTGGCTGTGATGCTGTGCCTGACTGATGCCCCCAGGATGTGGGTGACCCTCCTGGCTGCCAGGGTACTGCTGGCTCCTGTTCAGCTGGTCACTGACCAGGACCCCAGGTCATTTTCCTCCAGTCTCTTGTTCCCCAGTCTGTCCATACTATCAGGGCTGCCCCACCCCAGGTGCAGAATCTGGCACTTTCCCGTTTTGAACTTCATATGCTGGTGTTTGCCCAGCCCTCAAATTTCTTGAGGTCTCTCTGCAGGGCCTCCCGTCCTCAAAGGAGTCAACAGGGAGTCAACAAGGGCCTCCCATTTTGTATCACATACAAACTTACTTAATATTCCTTTGAAACCTGTGTCCAGGTCATTTATTAAGCTGTTGAAGAGCACAGGGCTGAGGATGAAGCCCTGTGGAACCCCACCAGTAACAGCCACCAGACTGATGTCACCCATTCACTGTAACCCAACCCATGAACCAGCTGCTCACACATCACATGATGTGTTCATCCACGTGTGTGCTGGATGTTTTGCCCAGAAGGAAGGATAGTGTGAGAGCCAGTACGGAAAGTTCTACTGAAATCCAAAAAGATTTCAGTAGAACTGGCTTCCCCTGGTCAGCTAGGTGGGCTACCCTGTCAGAAGGCTAAATGGCAAAGGCCTGGTTTTAGACCGTGAGAATAGATCACAGTCCCTTTCAGAGTCACACCAATACCGAAGTTTTGAAACTTAAAATTATATTACACTAATGCACCTGTTAAATTACAAACACAAGTCTTTTACAAATCTGCTGAAACAGCAACGGTAGCATCTAAGTGAAAAAATAGCAAAAATTTCTTCATTTAAAAAAAATCAAATAGCAAAAGATCCAGTAAGGTGATCCCTGTAACATAAAAGAATTATAAATACAACTTGAAAGAATGAAATCCTGAAACACAACGCTAAACACGTAAAGATGTAAGATACAAGCTGAATAAAAGGCAGTATGGGTTTCCTAAAGACATGCCATGACAACTAGTCTGATACCTGAATTTCCAGCCACTGAAACAGAAGACACTGACACTGTTTCATCATATTGTCATAAGGGGCAATCTTCAACTAAAAGAATAACGGTATTTATGAAAGATTCAAACCCAACTGTACAAAAGAAGTGTGAATGTTGTTCTGAAGAACAATTACCAGAATGAGGACATGTCCTGAAACACTGATCTGTACTGCCTTTGGTGGGGGCAGAGTTAACTTCCTTCACAGTAGCTCACATGGTGCTGTTTCAGATTTGTCACACAACACTGCTGACAGCACACCCATGTTTTCAGCTAATGCTGAGCAACGATTATGCAGCACCAGGGTCATTTCTCACACTGCACCATCACTGACCACACTGGGGATCAGCAAGAAGCTGGAAGGGGATGCAGCCAGGACAGCTGATCTCAGAAGACTGAAGGCCTATCCCACAATGTGTGGAATCATGCTCCTCAGTAAAAGCCAAGGGAAGAAGAAAGAAAGGGAATTTGGAGTTGTGGCATTTGCCTTCCCAAGTACCTTTTATGAGTCATCGACCCCTTCTTTCTTGGAGATAACAAAATACCTGCAGGTAGTGGTGAATGAATCCTCAATTCTGCTTTGCTTATGTGCCCAGGTACTCCTTTATCTATTGAACCATCTTTATTTTGACATGCCCTTTCTTGCACTTTTGACGTTTTCATTTTCTGCCCATTCCATGAGGCTGGGAGGGGCAGGAGTGTGAGGAAGCAATGAACAAACTGTGTCGGGTTTGGCAAGCAGCCAGGTTTAACCTACAACAGGGAAGTCCTCAGGGAGAGCCAGTCCTAAGGGTAACTTTACCACGTGCTCCCATCATAATAAAAAGCCCTTAAAAATCTTAAAGCATAGGCAAAACCCGCATAAAGAGAGAAAGTCCTCCCTTGCCAATGCATAAAGAAATTAACACAAAAGAGCGAATGTTGTAGGAATGCAAAGCCAAACTTATCTGGTTACAAAGCACAAAGAATTTTTGCTGCACACAGCAAAACAGGGCTCCTGGCTGCTGCAGAGCCAGAAATTATGAGTGTCAGACCACACTGGGCGCCTCCTTTGCAGTCTTCACTTACAAAATCACATGAGCAATTGCGCTAGAAAACACCTCGAGATCATCGAGCCCAACCTATGCCCCAACACCATCTTGTCAAACAGCCCACAGCACTAAATACCGTGCCCAGTCTTTCCTTAACCACCTCCAAGGACGGTGACTCCCCGGGCAGTTACTGCAGTGTTATTCCAGGCACCTACTGCAGGACGCCAGTGAAGAAACGCGGGTTCATCTTAGGCTGCGAACGCGCCGAACACCCACAGGTCCCTGCCTGACACCCCTGGACACGCAGTCACCGGGCACGGACCGCACCTCGTCTTCCACGAGGTCTTCAGGACGAGCCAGCGCCGCATCACAGCACTGACAACCAGCGGAGCCACCGCTACCTCCCGGGATGCGCCGGGTCCCGCCCTGCACGGCCCGTCCCGCTCCCGGGGACCCGCGGCCCAGCGCCGCCGCCGGCCCGGCACACTGCCCTGCTCGGCGGGACTCACCTCTCTGCCCGCCGCGCGTCCGCCGGTCCCGCCGCGGTCCCTGCTCCGTCCGCCGCCGGGGTGTCCGAACCTGGGCGTTCCGGAGGCTCCGGGTCCACGCCGCCAGTGCCGGTGGCGGCGGCCCTGCCCGGGGGCCGCACATTGGGTCGCACGGTGAGACGGGCCCGCCGGAACATGGCGGCGGCGGCGCCGCCGGGAGAGGCGCGCGCCGGGCGCTCCCGGGAGAAGCGCGCGCCCAAATCGGGGCCCGCTGGTGCCGCGAGCCCGGCCGGCTCACGGCGTGCCGCCCCGGCGGCGCGCCCCGCGACGTCATCAGCGTGCGCCGACCAGGAGAGGAGGGGCAGGAGGCGGGACCTCTACGGAACAAGTAATAGCGGCGCCGTAGCCGCCGGTAAGGCCCCAGCAGCCCCCGTTCAGCCGGCTCGCAGCAGGCTCCAGGCGCCCGCTCTGCCCCCGAGCCCACGCTGTTACGCCAAACCCCCACACCTCCCCCGCGCACCCGGGCCGGGCGGACGCGCAGCACGAAGATCCCAGGGCGCGAGGCAGCGGCGCGCGTCCCGCTGATTGGGCCGGGTCCGCGCGGCGCCGTGACGTCAGCGCCCAGCCAGCGCTATAAGAGGCGGCGGCGGCGGGCGGCGCCTAGGACCGTTCCGGCCGGGTGAGCGGAGCGTGCGCCGGGCTCCGCGGGCGCTGTCGGTGGGAGGCGTAGCGGTGCTGCGCCGCCTGAGCGTCTCGCCATGACCCGTGAGTGCCGGGCGGCTGCTTGGGGCCTGTCGGGCAGCGAAGTGGGCTGTGGGACTTGGGCCGCGGGACTTGGGCCGCTCTCCTAGTGGGCTCCGGGCATGGGCGCGACGCCGAGGGCAGTCCGGCTGGGGGTCAGGCTTGGGCCGGGGTCTGGGGGTGGCCGCTGCCGCGTCTGGCTGTTTGCGGACTTGGCGTTCCCCCCGCGAAATCTCGCCTGCAGGGAGTGCGTGGGGAGGAGGCTTTTTCCCACGCCTGCCGCCGTCCGGGGCTGGAGGCGAAAACATCCTCCTCCGCCTTCTGGTGGCGGGACGGGCGGAGAAATTAAGGTGATAATGGGCTGAGACAACAGCCACACTTCATTTCAGCCCCAGCTGCCGCCCAGACTGAAATAAAGGGCTTTTATATCAGTGCTGGACATTGAATACTATGCTGCTGAACCGGTGGTAGTAGAAGCTGTTGTTGAAAGGGCAGGAGCAGTCGGTAACTCGTCGCCGTGCTGACGAGCGGCAGTGTTGGTGCGGCCGCTCTAAAATGGCGGAGAACTGAGCGGGGCCCAGGGTGCTCCGGCTCCCCTGACTGCTCGGAGCGCTCCTGTGCCTAATGCCTGTTGTGTCTGCCGGTACAGAAACTCCTTCTGTTTAATTGAGATCCTGCTTTCACATTCACTCGGAAAAACCCACAGTTCTGGGGCTGTGCTTTCACATTCATCTCGAAAATACAGTTACAAGGGCACACTGCTGCTGAAATGCAGCTGAAGACCTGGCATGTAAACAGTTTGTGCACAGAACATAATAAAGAAACGCATGTAGGATTTTTGTTGGCATTTTTCTTTTTCTTCTCCTGGCATTGGAAGAGCAAGGACAGGTTGAAGCAAGGAGTATGTCTTGCACAAGCAGGCCAGGATGGGGATGCTTGAGAAGGAATGTATAGAAATGTATAAGCAGGAAGCATGTACTGCTCTTTTTGTGGTAGCTCATGCTTGAATTTCAGGAAGCTGAATTGTCTTCTGTTGGGACAATTTCATGGAAGATTTAGGTTGATATTACAGAATGTAGAAAACACCAGTGGTTCCCTTAAAGGTAGAGACACTTATTCAGCAGATGAAGTAATGGGACCAAATAGTGCTTGGCCATGTTTTCTTGGAAGCACTGATGGTAGAAGTTTTTCCTCAGACAGTTGTTTGATATTCTATGCTTTGTGTGCATTCTGTGTTGCTCAGGTTTTCTACCTTCTCTGCTCTGCTGTGCCAGCTGCTTTTTAGTGATACAGTTGAGTTATGTTCCCAAGTTTAAAACCTTACCGTGTGTATGGAAAAACTCTGCAGAGCCTGTGCTCATTGTTTGCTTGGAAAACAAGGAAGAACCGGAGTTTAGGGGTGGAGAGTAACTGCTCATAAGGAAGTAGTGAGGTTTGGGGTGGAGGGTAATTCTGGCTTTAGCAGATCATTTTTAATTTGTCTCTGTTTTCTTCATGATAAAAGATACTTCTGTTTTTTGCGTTTGGCCTTTTGAGGGTTTTTTTTGTTGTGTTTATTTATTTTTTTTCAGCACCTTAGAAAAGCTCTTTCATTGCTGCCCAGTCCTTCATATAATGTTCTTGCCTCCTGAGCACCACAAAACTCAGGAACCATTTATGGCCTGGAATGTGTCATCTGCTCATGAGTCATCAAGTTCTAATCAACACTAGTACTGCCAGAGACAGCTGATTTGCTTCGTTCTCTGAACAGCTGCCCTTCTTCTAGATGGACTTCAGGGACAGGATGCTAGTGAGGATGATAAGTTCTCTTAGCTTTTCCAACAGGTAGTACTTATGTCCTGTCACAGACAAAAGTTATCTTTCAAGACAAGAGCAGCTCTTGGGAAGCAGCAGTCATACAGGGCTGTTTGCACTTGAGCTTCTGGCATCTCTTACCAGGTAGTCCATAGGCTGTTGTGAAGAATGCACAAACCCCTGCTTCTGCAGCATTGATTTTGTCTACTTGTTGACATGGCAGGTACCTTTGATTGCTCAGAAATGGTGTGGGTACAAAGTGGTGGATCATACCAGGAGGTTGTTGTTTAAAAGTGACCTAGTCCTAAGATGCTTTTGTAGACCAGAAATTACAGGCACCTCAAGATTGAGATCTCTGGCATTGAGACTGAAAGATGGCATTGACAGTCTTAAAACTGTAGAGAGACTGAAAAGAGAGACAACAGAAATTATGGAGAGATTGAATTGTCATTTTTTAATATAAAATAATGTGATTGTGTTAGCTCAACAGAACAAATGATTATGCACAGCATACTTGGAACACTGTCAGTCCAAAAGAAGTAGAGCAAGAAGTACCAAGCCAGTGAACCAGGTCTGGCAGGTTGGAGCAGAATAGAACTAAGGAAGAGGATACTGAGGAGAGACTGCCAGCTAATGCAGAAGAGTTTGCAGTCTGTGGCCATTGCCTGGAAGACTCTTGAGTATTTAGATGGTTAGTTTTGATGTTGTGCCCTCAAGAACTTTGTGTGATCAAAGAGATGGATTTCAATCTTGTTGGCAGTTTGTTGAGTTGGTAGTCGTGGGGAAAGCTGTCTGTTCCCCTAAGAAGTGTCCTCTCTACTGACAGTGATGTGGGTTTGTGTCTTTATATACATATTAAAGTAATGTTATTCTCACTTTTGTTGGAAGTAATGCCACCCAGTTGCTAAGGCCCAGGCTTACATTCTGCACTTCATTTCAAATTAAAAAAAAACTTTTGAGGTCACATCTTCAATAGTATTTGAGTGCAGTCAATTTCAATGCTGTTCTTTTGGTCTAAAATTAATTTGTAAGCTATATGGAATATAGCAATCTCTCTTTGAGAGTGGATGACTCTTCTTTGGATGAGTTACTGACATGATTTTGCCCAGCCTATTGGTGTGATGATTTTCCTTCAGCCTTTTATGGCAAACTACATTTTGTTTCTGTAAGGAATATTAGGATTTTGGTAATCTCTTGAACATGACACATAGAATTGAAAAAGGAACTGCTATGAGCCTTTAATTTCTCCTGGTGTATGCTGGGAGAGGACGCTGAGGTAGAAGACATGACCATACCAGCTCTACACATTGTGCCAAACTGTACTGCCTTTATAGCAGAATTTTACACAGGTACACTGTGTGGGGGGGAAAAAAAAAAGTGGTAGTACTTGTTTGACTGTATATTATCTTGCAGGTGGGAACCAGCGTGAACTTGCTCGCCAAAAGAACCTGAAGAAAACTCAGGAGATCCTCAAAGGCAAAAGGAAAGAAGATAGTTTGTCTGCTTCTCAGAGGAAACAAAGGTAAGATCTAGTAAAGGTGAGTAAATGTTTAGGCTGAAAAAGGAGAGCGAGATGGGTCAGAAAGAATCCAGTGTCTTAGGTGGCACAGCATTTGAGTACTTTGTTTTTATTCATCAGCTAATCACTTGCCTGAGCATAAACTGTTGATGAAATTTTGCTATATCTGCTATTAAGAAGATGTATTTTTATTACATCCTGTAAATATTTTTTTACCAGTTTTTTGCCTAGTGCAAACAGGAAAAGGTTGTGTAATGTTTTCTTGAAGATGTTTGATCCATTGTGTCCTTTACTTCCAGAATTGAAAAAATTACATGAGGTCTACTAATCAAGTAAATTGTCTGCCTCATGGAGTAATGCATACACTGAAAAAAACAGAGTAATAAAAACACTGTGCTTGTGGCTAACTGAGAAATTCTTTTTTCCTTTTTCACATGGGGGTTACTAAAGGGTGGGAATTCTGCTTAGAAAAATTGTGAGCCAGTATCTGATATCCAAATGTTTTTTCTTCACAGGGACTCTGAAATCATGCAGCAAAAGCAAAAAGCGGCTAATGAAAGGAAGTCTCTGCAGGCAGGAGCAAAATGAGCTGCCGCTATGGAGAAGACAAGAGTGCACTGATGAAGCAGAAGGACGTAGAAGATCATTCATAAAAGAGTCCAGCCATTAAATGATTAAACGTTTATTGTGCAGAGTTGTTCAACTATCATTACTTAGAGTATTTTCTGGTTACTATAGGCCTAGTTGTCTACAATGCTCTTTCAAAACTGACTACACTCTTCTGCATGTCTATGAATAAAAGTACCAAGCAATAGCTTTATTCTAGCTTTTGCTGCCTTTGTTAGTTTTACTTAATGGTTCCAGTAACAGAATTTCTGAATCTACAGTTAGACCAGATTTGGTTGCCTGAATTCTTGAAAATACAGCTTCATTCAGAATGGAACACACTTGTAAGATGTGCTTAACCTTGAAGAGGTCTGAACTGTAAATCTCAAAATATTTTTACAATAAAACGTTGCATGAAATACTGTCTAATCTGAAATAGTTACGCTTCATCATCAGTTCATTTCTAAGAAGTTACCAAGAACATAAGGAATGGATAATCTTGTGTAGAAATACAGTAGAAGAACATAAGTGTAATTAAAAGTATAAGTTTATAAGAAATGCATATTATAAGCACTGTTACATACAGTTTAAATCTGCCCTATAGGAAAAAATACCTCTTGACTTGTAGACTTTGTTGGTCTACAAAAGTGACTCGAGTCCTGATACTAACTTAAATAATCTGCAGGCTCGATGTTAATGAGTTGCAATGTAAGCAAATCTTGAAATTGACACACCCCTAAATTACTTGAAATTACTGCTTCAACCTGCCTCAGGAATAAAAGTTAGTGGGGAGAAACTTGGCCCTTGCTTCACAGGCATGCTTGAGTATGTTGTATACTGACCGGGGGGAAACTGTTGAGGAAGTTTCCGTGTCTGACCATGCAGGAGCCACTCTGGCAGTCACATTTGCACTGCCTGAGCTGGGGATGAAGTTCCTTCCAGCTGCACCCCTCACACTCACATTCAGACCAGGATTCCTTACCAACTCAACCCCACACTTCTGTAGCAGTGTCACATATCCTGATGTTCAATATAATTTAATCTTGGTGCAATAACTAACAAAGTCACACCTCCATCTGGTGCCTCTGCAGAAGGAGCCTAAACAAAGGACCCCCTGGCTTTTATACCTGCACAGTCTAGGGGTGGGTGGTGACTCCTGCTGTGTCTCAGTTCCCCAGCTGGTGCCACAAGTCCCTGTGCCCTTTGGTGTGCAGTGGGTTGGCCTCTAGCCTTGGGCTCCCACTGCAGCTGCACCCCAAGCTGCCTGCACTGAGTGTGTTCCTCTGCAACTGATCCAGTCTCCAGAGAAAGATTTTGAAGCCTTTGCTTTTTAAACTGTGTTCTGTCAAAGTACATTCAGTCATTGGTAACAGGCCCCTGGCACAGCTTGAGGAAAGCTGGAAGATGTAGCTGTTTCTGGCAACGTAACACCTGCAGTAGTTGAGAAGTTAAGCAAATTCACAGAATTGTTAGGGTTGGAAGGGGCCATCCAACTGGATGATGTGGAGATCATCTAGTCCAAGCCCCCGCTAAGGCAGGAACACCTGGAACATGTGCTGCAGCTGAGGTTTGAATGTCTCCAGACAGGGAGACTCCATGACTTCCCTGGGCAGCCCATCCCAGTGCTCTGCCACCCTCAATGTAAAGAAGTTCTCTTTCCTACTGAGGTGGAACTTGTGTTTCAGTTTATGGCCTTTATTGCTTGCCCTGTCACTGAGCACCACCGAAAAGAGTCTGGCACCATCCTCTGTGGGCACCTGCCTTTGAGACATTTGTGTGTTTTGATGAGAGCCTCTCTCTGGACTGAGCAAGCCCAACTCCTGCAGTCTCTGACCATAAGAGAGAAAACCATCTTTGCGACCCTTTGCTGGACCCTTTCCAGCAGCTCCTTGTCTTTCCCGGACAGAGGAGCCCAGCCCTGAGCACGTCCCGCCGGCGGCGGCGCGGGCGGTTCCCGGCGGGCAGGCCCCTTCCGGCGGCGCGCGGGCTGGGCGCGTGCGCGGCGGCGGCGCGCGGCCATGGCGGACGCGGTGCTGTTCCGGCGCGGCACCGGGCAGGTGGGAGCGAGCGGCGGGCGGGTGGGAGCGGGCCGGGAGCGGAGCATTGCCATGGCGCTAAACGGTGTGTGGCCTCCCCAGAGCGACGACTCGGACATCTGGGACGACACGGCCCTCATCAAGGCGTACGACAAGGCGGTGGCCTCCTTCAAGGTAAGGGGTCGGCGCGGCCGTGGCCGGATGCTGGGGCTGAGGCCGCGGGGTCGGCATTTATTTGTTTTCTCCTTTCTCTTCTCTAAGAATGCCTTGAAAAATGGGGAGTGCTCGGAGCCTTCAGACAAGCAGGAGCAGCGCCTGATGATAAAGAGAAAAAACCATAAAAAGAACAGAAATAGAAACAAGAGCAATACAGCGGCTTTGAAACAGGTCGTCTCACTTGTAAATGCCAGTGGTGCTTGTACTGCATGTTGTACTTCCGTACTCAGAAGTTGCTGCTTCATCACCTTGAGAGTAACATATAGGGATGGTGGTGTGGGGTAATAACGTTATAAGCTTTAGATTACATAGAGGAATTTCAGCAAATACAAAGGAAACACTGTAGGTGGGATCCAGTTTTCTGGACAAAAGATAGATACCTTAGATAAAGGTATGTTCAGTCCAGCCATGTGGGTATTTACATGCTTCTCTTGCTTCTGTTGCAGTGGAAAGTTGGTGACAGCTGCAGTGCTGTTTGGTCTGAGGATGGTAATTTGTATCTAGCAACTATTGCCTCCATCAACCAGAAGAGAGGCACATGTGTTGTCACTTACACAGGATATGGAAATCAGGAGGAGCAGAACTTGTCTGATTTACTTCCTCCAGCCAGCGATGAAACAGTAAATGGGATGGGGCATTCTGGGGAGGTGAGGGACTTTTATTCTTCTATAAATAATTGGGAAAGTGGGAGAATCAACTTCTTGTAGTATGCCTGGTGGTACTGCTGGTGTTCAGAGTGAGAAGGGATGCACAATTATGTTGTAAACAGACACAAGCTGATGGAAGGAATGGAGGCATCCCTTTACTTCTTGAAAGGGGGTGGACAACAAGAAATTCACCAGTGAAAGACAGCATAGCTAAAATGATGGGCAGATAAAGTTATTCCTGTGTAGGACTGGGAGGGCTGGAGAGAGGGAGGGATGTGGATGAGACTTTCCAAGCTTTTTTTGCACTAAAATTACTTTTGTAAACTCCTGTTTAGTGCACACCATAAAAATGTCTTTGTCTCCTAGAATGAAAATGAGACTCCATATTCAACAGATGAAAGTGAAAAATCTTCCCAGTCACCTCGAAATAAAAGCAACTGCACAAAAGCAAGATTTTCCCCTCAAAACTTGAGATTTCCCACACCACCACCACCAGTCCCAGGCCTAGGAAGGGTAAGCTCAACCTTAACTGAAATAATTTATGTACCATTGCTAAGCATGGTATTATTGTGAATCCTGAGACAATATGATATTTATCATTGTCTAGCATTCAATTAGCAGCATTTTGAGAAGGGGTGTACAGCTATGCATGTCCGTATGTGTTGCTCTGCCATTTTGTAGTTATCTGGCCACAGCATAGTCCTTCTGCAGTGCTGCTGTGACAAGAGCCTTGTGGTCCTTAGCTAACACTTGCTTTCCAGTTGCCTTCTAGCTTAAAAGAGGGATGTTGCTCCCTGGATTCTGGTGGCGTGGTTAATGACAGCGCTGTTGATGTTTTAAGGTTTTGCATTTTCTAGCCAGTTGGTATGTTTCACTGCACAGGACATTGAAGGCGTTAAAGGTGATGTCCACATGTCATAGAGCCTCTCAGCTGCAGCTGCTCTCTTGAATTAGGAGTGAATGGGGTATTGATACACCCTTCAGTTTTCCTGTTGTATAGGAGACTAAATAATAGTGCAGTTGTTTTCTGAAACATGGCATTATGTTTTCTAAATATTATTGTTTGTGCAAGATTTCTTTATAAGGTTTTATTTTATCTTTTTTTCCTCTAGTGTCAGTAGATTTCCACCTAGGCCTTTATTTAAGGACAGTCACCAGCACAATGGAATTTAGTCAACTTTTGCCCCATCTGCACAGGAGCAGAGACATTATCTGTTTTCCTGTGTGAATATTTGATCTGTTTCTTCCTGTTGAGAGTGTGACCATTGACTTCCACCAAGGAAAGCCTTTTGAAAATGCTTTTAGAAATGCTTCTAGCCAGAGCCCTGTTTCAGCAGTGTTTACCTCTGTGACATGAGCAATCTTAAGCTGTGCTTCTCAAGTTATGGAATGTGCCTCAGAAGTAGCTATTTCATGATTATATACATGTCTGTATTTTCATTAAATTGCTGCGATGTGTTGTTTATTGTTCAAGGTACATGAATTGTTTCATATAATTCTCTTAAGTAAAATGCTAATACCCCAAATCCCCTTTTAATTTATACTCTTCCACCTTTTTTTTTTTCCATGTAGTCTGGATCAAAATTCAAGGCACCTCCATCATTTTTATCTTGCTGGCCCCCACCCTTCCCAGCAGGACCACCAGTAAGTGACAGAAGAACAGGGAAGATGAGTATTGGTCATCTCAGGTTTTCTCACTGAGTGTGCTCACTGCCTGTGGTTTTAGAACACAATTGTTCTGTTTGCCTGTATTTTTCACATATTTGTTAACACATTCAGTTCCAAATATTATGATAATCTAACGTACAGGGTACTCATTTCTGTGACAGTGAAGCTGTTGATGAGAATATCAAGGGGTAAATTATTTAAAGAAACTATACTTTAAGTTAACAGCATTGAAGAAGATAGCATTTTCCCCTAGTAACACTTTTTGTGTACAGTACTCCTGTGAAGCTATAGGAGTCTTGTTTTTCCAGGGCTTTGGAAATTACGTGTGTTCAGGAAACATCGTCTCTGACTCCTATTCAGAGAACAAACTGAGGATATGTTCCTATTTTTCATTTTGATGTTTTAATCTTTTAGAATTAGGTTGCTCTCTAATCTGGGAAACAACCTATTGAAACACAGATGTTTCCTTTGTGATTCCTTAGTTGATTCCTCCTCCACCACCCATGAGGCCAGACTCTGCTGAGGACGACGAAGCATTGGGGAGCATGCTGATAGCCTGGTACATGAGTGGCTACCACACTGGATATTACCTGGTATGTGCTGCTGTGGTTTTGAAGTGTTTTGGTAGTTTTGCACTGCTACTGATGCTCCTGTTTGCAGCAAGAAGCCATGCAGGGAGGGTTGCTTTTTAGGTCCCTTATTCTGATTTACAGTCACTACATTTAAGGGTGTTTTGTATTGTGTAAGTACTGAGTTGAGTAGAATTCATGTGAGCCAGCATATATATATGTGTGTGTGTGTGTGTGTGTGTGTATTTAGCTTATGTTTTAGTACTTTTTTCAACTGGAGGGGTCATGTCAGGTACTTTTATAGCCACTGTTTTACAGCCGCTGATGTTTTAGTACTTTGTTCAACTCGAGGGGTCATGTCAGGTACTTTTATAGCCACTGTTTTACAGCCATTCTAAAAAACAGTTCTGTCTTTGTAGACAGGTGGAGTAAATACAATTATTTTTCATACTCTTTTATGGTTTGGTTTTTTTTTTCAGTATGAGTGGTATATCAGATTTGTCACTTTTGCAGAGATTGTTCATCAGTAATTGTTTCATGTCATTGTGAAGGTCTAGTAGAAACTGTCACCATAGTTGTGAAAAATCTGTGACTTGTGTTATTGATTCATATTTTCATCTGTGCACTTACAAAGAAAGATGATGTGATGAAGTCTTTGCACTGAGGAAGTTGGAAAAGGAGGATTTTGTGTTTCAGATTACATATAACTGTGGATTGCTTTAATTTACTTTCAATTGAACAAGTATATATTTGAAATTATTTTTTATAGCCTCTGTTTATAAAGAGGGCATGTAGTTGGGCTTTTATTGTTTCTAAACTGCCCATTTTGATTTCCAAAGTAAGTTTAAAACTGTTTGTGATTGGTAGAGGACTGAAAAAGAGTCTCCAGAAATATTTTTGTTCTGTGACTCAAGCTTTTTTTTTTTGCATGTTGGCCAGACCAAGATTTTACTAACTTGTATCCTGTAGGGTTTAAAACAAAGCCGGATGGAAGCAGCGCTGGAGAGAAAAGTTTAAAACTGTTTGTGATGGGTAGAGGACTGAAAAAGATTGTCCAGAAATATTTTTGTTCTGCGACTAAAGCTTTTTTTTTGCATGTTGGCCAAACCAAGATTTTACTAACTTGTATCCTGTAGGGTTTAAAACAAAGCCGGATGGAAGCAGCGCTGGAGAGACAAACACATGCCAAGTAACCACATACCCACCTTTGTTCTGAAGGATTGTAAGTATTGCAGCTTTGTGGTAAATGAAGATACAGTCAAGTGTTGAACTCCCTTCAGAAACCTCTTGGCTTTGGGACTTCCATCCATTCTTACGGCTCTCTGAAAAGACTACTTCTGCCAGTAGTAATCCCTTCTTTGCAGCTGTGGAATTGTATTTTTGTAGCTAGAATGAAGGAAAGTATTCATTGCTCTGATAAGAGTTTTAACTACAGCATCTGTCTTCATCATGGTTATTAACAGTGCAGCTTATTTGAATTATTAATGGTTCATAGTGGGCTGTTCTTGGAATAAAAGGTTGTAAGTGAAATGCAGTTTTTTCATCTGTGTTTCCTTACACAGATGGGAGGGTTGTAGCTAAACTTTGTTTTCAGGACAAATTCAATTTGGTAATGTTGAGCAGTTCTGCTCTCAGTACTTCAGTATCTATGCTTTTATTTGAAATGTTTTGTCCAGAATTCTCCAGTGTATTGTTCACTTCCTTATAAAACAAAACTATATTCTCCTGGGGAATTGTTTTCTGATTTTCTCTGACAACATGTAATTTCTGTGTAATTTAGTAGTTCTTTGTGTGTTTAAAACAAAAAGGCTCTTTTATACTAATTTTTGCATCTTTTTTAAAGCCAGGTACAAGTCTTTTCCACTGAGAGGGGTGTATCACTTGTGCATTGATGGTTGATGGTGAAGAACTGAATTTTATCAAGACAATTAATCATAACATTTTCTTAACACTGACCTGTCCCTGTTAACAAATAAATAACTTCAGACTAGTAATCAGATGTGCATTGAAATGAGATCTTTCCTAAAGACCTCTAGTCAAATGTATTTCAAAGTACTGTGGCAACAAAATACTTTTTACTTCCCTGAGGCAATTTTCTTACCACATGATAGATTTAACTCTTTTGACCCCATGTAATAGATTTCATATATCTCTCAACATGTTTTGCATCCTCAGACTTTCTGTCTGAACGGCAGCACCAGAACAATTGATTATGGTATCCTTTTAGGAGAGAGCTATGGCAGGAATGTGTGTTACAGCGGCCACTGGTGGCACTGGCATGGAGAACAGTGTACTGTCGTAGTAGGAGGGACACCTTACAGGTCTGATTAGAACCATGAAATATGACAGCTTTTTTCAGGAACGCTGATGTCTTATTTCAAATGTGTGAATAAAGTTCTACTTCTTAAACTTCGAGTTTAGGGATGTAATTTGTTTTGGGGTGGTTTTTGTTTGGAGCTTCCATCAGCATCTCTTGGTTGGATGGATGGCTGAAATACAGCAGAAAGCCTTCACGTGTTCCCTTTTTCTGAGTTCCATTACTGAAAGCAAAATAGGGAAAGCCTGGGGAGAGTAAAGTATGGACATGGGTTTCAGCCCTTACAACGTAGGGCTGAATTTTACTCTGCTGTACTCTTAATAGAGACTGCAGCCACAAAACCAGGCAGTAATTTAGTTAATGCCAGTGGTTTGCTTTTTACTGAAATACAAATCCATAAAGTGTGAACTTTACTGCATTCACTTCCTTTTCAAACTGTGGTCATGTGTCAAAAATTCAGTTTTCCTACACGTAATTGAGCAAAATCAGACTTATTCATAACACCTAAGCTACTTTGAAAGCTTTTTTTTAATTGTCTAGGTGATGTGAATGAAGACTGATTGATTGCAGTGAGGCAAAGGTTCTAAATAATCTTTTCAGATTGCTGAAGAGACAGAACTGCCCTCTGCTTCAATCAGTTGTCTTGGTGTCTGGCATTGCTAGAAAAAGTGGCCTTCATTAGTTTTAAACACTAGTAAAATCTAGCATACAACAATTTTACTGCAGTTCTGACTTCAGTAAAGGGGCTTATGTTTTAAACAAATTATTAATGTAATTGATTTAACTGCAAGCAAAACAACTGGATAGATTATTAACAAAAGTGTGTACAAGAAAGAGGCAAGTGATTCACACATGAGTGCTGACCACACTGAGAACTCCCAACAACAGCTGGCCACTTCCAGGATATGTTACCTGGAAAGGTTCCTTCTCCCATACCTATCAGAGATGTGACGTGGTATAGAATAATCTCGGACTCCTAGTCATGGCCTCTCCTGGCTGATGGAAATACTAACCCTACGCTGGCTGGAACCAGGACAATGCTTATTTGCAATGGAGATGTATAGTTAATAACACAAGAAGACGGGAAAAAAAACTCCAAACCCTAGCACTTTCAAACTTTTCTAGGCTTGAAAAATTGGTGAGAGGGGCAAAACCCCTTGCCAAGGTAATTTTAAACTCCTACACTAGGGATCCTCCATCACGATGCTGGACATTTTCAGGGCCTATGTATCAAGGAGCCAACCCACCGCTATTGTCACAGGGCCAGACAATCAGGGAGCAGTGATGAAAAGCCACCATTACTGCTGCTCTGGCTGTGCTCGGATGTGTGAACTTGTGGATAATGACCACTTCTTTTAAAAAGTATTCTAAAGGAATTCCTGTAATGTAGTGATTTGCTAACAGCTTTTCAAGCTTCTGGAAACCTCCATAGTTTGCTACTTTCACTGTAAAAATCAAACAGGCATCAAGGATTTAAAAATGCTCTAAAGCTATATGAAACATGAACAAATAAGCAGTGAAGCTGAGGTCTGGTACATTAAAAATCAAGGTTGTTGCTGCTAGGTTGAAAAAAATAGAACTTTGAACTCTACACATTTGAGCATTGTGATACTGAGACTGAGGAGACTTATCTGATAAAAGATACTTTAGCAGGCGTATCAATGCCTAGTAGAATAAGATACTGGTGTGTTTACAAGTGTTCAAATACCACTCTTACAGAACAAAGCAAATAAAACACCCACTTGTGCAGCCACTAGAAGTCAGACAACAGATCAGCTCTGCAGAGATTGAGACACCAAGCATAACAATCTCTCTCAGGCCTCAGTGAGCTTTCCAGGCTTGCATTATTGTCACCCTACTTACAAGATGTGACTCCTGCAATTAAGTCACTATATATACTGAAATGTATGTCAAAAATAAAGGAAGATAATATGACAAACTTGGCATTTGTTTACAGAAAAAAAAAGCCCAAAACATTTTCCCTGGCCTATGCATAACATGGTAGTTTTAAGACTATACTAGAAAAGAATAACATTTGAAAAACATTTGAAAATATAGAGTTTTAACAGCTAGGGCATATATCCTAATACAACTAGAAACAAAGTTACAAAGCTCTATTTTAAGTCAGCCTATTTTTCCACTGGTTATTTTTTTGTAATTTCCATTGCTTTGTAGAAGGGGAACTAAGAAGGCATTTCAATAGAGGTCTCAGCAAAGTCTAGTATGTAAGCAGGTTGAATACAATTTGAAGACCAATCTTGTTTAAACTGTGTTCCCTTGAACGAGGACACGAGGCTTGACTCCATTTTCATCAGAAGGCTGATTTATTATGTTATATATTATACTAAAATGCTACATTACAACTATACTAAAAAGAACAGAGAGAGGAAAATCAGAAGGCTACAAAGACAAGAATAGAATAGGAATCAATAACAAAAACCTGTGACTGCTCACAGCCTTGACACAGGTGGCTGTGATTGGTCACTGATTGAAAACAACCTACATGAACCAATGGAAGATGCACCCATGGCATTCCACAGCAGCAGATAGCCATTGTTTACATTTCTTTCCTGAGGCCCTCAGCTCCTCAGGACAGGAAAAATCCTAGCAGAGGCTTTTTCACTAAAATATCATGACAACAGACCAAGGCATATTTTGAGCTGTGTATAGAACAAACAGGAAGAAGAAGTAATACCTATTAAAAATGATGATTTGCAATTGTTGTAAAGTATACAAACAGAAGTTTAATATATCCTGAAGCAGTGTCCTCTTTACTCAGACACTTTTTTCCATTTGAAATTCTCTCCTTTAAGCTCACCTACTTCTAACAGGCTGTTATCCTGCAGTCACAGGATAAATGGGAAGCATCTGAGGTCCAGCAGATGCAGACACTGCTAAACCGTCAGTTTGGCTGCAGACTTTATTCTTTTACCCTGCAAGAAGGATGAGCTCCTTCAGATTAAGAAAAACAACAAAATCTTTTGCTGCAGAGACAAGATGACCTTTCCCGTTGAAGATTAAACAACTATATATTTCCTGAATATTGTGCCAAGGAGTCACAGTAGCAGACACAAATAAAAAAAATCCATTAAAATTTAGATTTTGGGCAATAGGTTACCTCTGCTTTCCTTTCTCAGGTCTGCCCCTGCTGTTGTTGTTCGTTCTGTAACTCAATAGCTTACAAAGGTCATCAACAGAAAAGACAAACTACATCTCCAGAGAGGATGTAAGAGGTCTCATGAGTACTTTAGAGATACAAGGAATTTTCCGTTGACAAGCTCAAGGAGCCCACAGGAAAGGAAGGGGAGGGGGCACAGGGCAGAAACAAAGGAAAATCCTCCCTTCTCAAAATGCAGTCCATTTCATCCTTCCCCTGTTCCCTATAAACCTGGTTTTTGCAGGTGGACTGTGTTTGGCTTTCAGAGGTGCTGAGCACCTCTAATTCTAGTTGAGGACATGCATTCATCTCATTCAGTTCATCCCTCTCAGAAGGACCTGAACACAGGCCCCTCCTCACATCTGCTTTATGAGACCTGATTCAGTGTTATTTTCCTAGTAACACCAGACAAATAAGTAAGAGTCCAGATAAATGCTTTCTCCTGTCTAAAAACATACTCTCCTTGCCACTCTTTGCACTGGCTTGCACCTCAGATAGGGCTAAGGCAATTTCATTTCAATTTCCTTGTCACAACTTTTGCAAAAGCCATTCTCATTTTTCAGCTGCATTACTCTCCTAATGGAAAGCCAAGACAAGATTTTAGCTAGGCACCAGAACTGTACTCAAACCTCTGTCCCACCTGCATTGGAATGTGGATCTTTTACTTGTCCTGTGTTTATACAGCTAACCAGTTCAAGTTTAGTAAGAGCAGTGGCTTCCACATGGGCTTCTACAAGCCAAGTTTTTTAAAAAAGGCTGGTCAGACTCCTCCATCCTCAAAGGTGCTCAAGGTGAGATTGCCTTTGCAATCAAAGATACTTGATTAGTTAGGAAAGCATTGGCCTGCTATAACATTCTCAAAAGCAGGGGCAGAACTGGATTGCCAGCATCTTGGGCTTACTGGAAAACAAACAAAATCTGGGGCTGAGGGTGAATCCAGCCACACCTGAACTTCTTTCTCAGAAGGAGTTTAGAAGGTAAGCAGGTCCTTTCTGCACTTCATGTCTCAATGGGAGGGTCTCCCTGATAAACTTTGTCTGAAGCTCCCATTCTGACCATGACAGCATCATTCAAAAAACTGAACCATTTTTAACAAAGAAAACAAAAGGCTCAAAACCCCTGGCAAATTAAGTGGGTAAAATAAAATCAGACAAGCTTGGTAAAAAAAATAAAATGAGAATAGCTAAACTAATTTAAACCTTCTTCCAGATAGCAGGAATAAAAAGTCTGTGAAGAGAGCTTGCAAAGCCATCTGCTAACCAGGCTGTAAAGGAACCTTTCCAAAGGGACAGTATAATTGCAGAGGATTTGAAGTGACGCTCTCTGGAATGATTTTATTAATGTATACTGCAGACAAATTCAGGGAGATTCACATTGTCTAAATCAGAAAAGGGGAGAGTATACAGCAGAAGTTAGATCCAGAATTATGGCTCAATAGGGAAAATATGTTGCCAATTTTTCACGAGAAGTCTGCGCCTCTGGGGTAAGAGGAAAAGACATTGTCTCTGTAAGCCTAGCATCTGTTACAGACTAATAAGCAGAAAAAATATAATTATGTCACTGTAAAAACCCATAACTGATCCACATCTTAAACACTGCATTTGAAAGAAGGCCCCCAACTCAAAAAAATACTGCATTAGAACAAGAAAAGGTGCAGGAAACACAGCAAGAATGATAAAGTAGAACAGTTTTTGCCTGAGGATCAAGTGAGTTGCCTCTATTCTTCATCATGAGGATGAGAGCATTTATGGAGGATACAGTGTATTGCCAAATGATGCATGAAAATAAAATGTGTACTCATTCAAGTACTGTAAGTAGACTTGTGCCATTCTATAAATCAACAATGCCTCCCAGTTTTGCTTTCAATTGCCTGTAAAGAAAAGCCCAGCTCTGGCAAGTAAATCACGGTTTGCTCCTCTGGCATACAACAGCCATCTCTCAAAGGACTGCATCCTGCACACTCTACCTCCAAGTGTCTCTGCTGGGTTCTGCAACCTCTGAACACGGACATCATACTTTGAAATATTACCCACACTTTTGCCCAGGACAAATTCAAAAGGGGGGCAGAATTTCTTGTGCTGTTCACATGGGGTACATCTAACCATCATGGTAAATAAAACTAACCCACAGCAAAAACACTGCCCACTGGACTGAACAAGGGTATGTGAAAACAAGCAGCAGTTGCCATTTCTGTAAGACCATGATGAATGAGATGTATAGGACAAAAAGGACTTCATCATACTCATTTTTATGGTAGGGATTTAACTCTTCTGCAGTTGTGCATGGACATCCTGGAAATCTGTCTCCATGTATTTGCCTAGCTTGAGAAAACCAAAGACTACATGTGGTAATCAGTGTGAAGCAGAAAGATACAGCTCACTTATTTAATTGTTGTCTCTGCTACAGGATCTTTTTGACATTTTTTGAAAAAAAACCAAGACTACTATGTTATATTATGTGTATCTTTTAGAAAACATTCATCATCACCTCTCTTTCCTTAATAACATGGTTTCTACAGGTTATAAAAAGTTGATTTTAGCTTACCAAGAAGAGATAAGGTAACTGCAGAGATGGTATCAATAGGTGTATTTTTAACTCTGACTGGCCAAATTGAAATTGATGTGAACTCCAATTGACTGGTGCCTTTACAATGACAATAGCAACTATAAAGAAGGTGTTAAAACCAAAATGGAGGGAAAGAACATGAGACAAGAGAGGCATGAGATTTGAGCAAGATGACACAGGCAATTAGCAGATCGAAAGAACTTAACCTGTAGCTTAAAAACCTAGAATCGCCTCAGTGAACCAACACACCTCTCAATCTTAATTCTTCCATTTCAAAGCAATCCCCTGACAGCACAAAGGGTTTATAGGGATTGTTTGATTTAGGACAAAATGAGATGCAGATGCTCAACAGTCATTTTTCTAACACAAGAGAATGACTGCACTCTATCCAGCACACAGGCACTATCAGTAGAAAAAGCACAGAAACAGCTTACTAGCAATTGAATGAAAACTGCCTGAAATAATTGAAAAGTGGCATGTATAACTTATATGAGGTGAGCATGAAAAATTGAAATAACGTAAGAGAGAGGTTTGGGTTTGTTGCTTGTTTCTATGTTATGTTTCAGCTGTTATATTGCCATTTCTAATCTGACAAAAAGCAAAGCTCAAAAATTAAGTCATACACACTCAGAGCAGCTCAGTCACTGTATTTACAATCATCACAAGGCGAGTCAAGAAAACCCATTGTGATGTACTGCTTCAGACACTGCACCTGTGACTTCCTTTTGTTGAGGTGTAGCACATTAAAATTCTCACAGGTTCAAGATGCAAACACACTTTGAACATACACTGCAAAATGGCAGTCTTGCATTTGCCTCAATTTCTACTCTTCAAAGTACAGGTAAGGATGGACACTTCCTCTCCTGCATCTGCCTTACTGTCTGTTGCTCTAGGGGTTTAGCCAAGGAGAGATGACGTGCAGTTCTGTCAATTCAGTGTAGCTTCAGAACCAAACAGTGTGTCTTTTTGTCTTCAATACTGAGTCCACCAAACAATAGTTTGTATTAATTCAGGTATTGCCCTTTTGCAAGTTCACTACCTTTCAGCAATCGTACCCTCCTACAAAAAAAATTGAAACTTAATGCAGACACAGGAGTAATATAATTAAGTTAGCTTTGACTTGCACCAATACAACCTAAAATATGTTTTCAGCACATTTGTAACAGCTGTATTTGAGCTGCCTTACCAAATGCCAAGGTGAATACTCAGTACTTGAAACTAATACATGAAATGTCCACCAATTCATTGCTCAAAAACCTCTTGGTTAAATTCTTGCAAAAGAGTACTTTGATCTTGTCTTAGGTTGCAAATGCAAGATGTGGCTGGGTGTGTGTATTCTATTGCCATCTGTTAGAAGTGCGGCAGTTACCTTATTTTTATTTACCTTAAAATTTATTTATTTATTTATTTATTTTTTTAAATTTTTTTTTTAATTTATTTACCTTAAAATCTGTTAATTGGGAAGTTTTCTTTATCTCTTCCACTACCAATTCTCCCTCCAGGAAATATCCTGATACTGGGTGATTGAGTCTCACCAAATGACTGATAAAATTACATCATCCCATTGGGAGATGCTTGGCCCAGGGCAAGGAGCCAAGCATTCCTATCTGGATATCATCTGAGACCCCAAATACCACATCAGCCTTTTCCCACAGTATTCCTAGACGAGTACCAGGCCCATCTACATCACCACTGGACTGTCAGAGGAAAACTGCACCCTTCTACAGGGTCGCTGCTCCAACAGAATCAAACCTGTCACTCCAGGAGGACTGCAGCCACCATTCAATTGGATTGCTACCAACTCCGACCCACAGGGCGTCTGGTCATATTCTGACTCTCTGTCAGTGTTTTTTGTATTACTCTTTTTTTTTTTATTCTTTCCTAATAAAGAACTGTTATTCCTACTCTTATTCATTTGCCTCAGAGCCCATTAATTTCAAAATTATAAAAATTCAGAGGGAGGGGGTTTACATTTTCCATTTCAAGAGAGGCTCCTGCCTTCCTTAGCAAACACCTGTCTTTTCAAACCAAGACAGATCTACAGAAATCCACCATCAGCCAAAACCAGAAGTTTGTAACAACAGATGTGTAAAATGTATTTTCAAGGCTTCTTTTTGAACAAATGAAGATGAATCATCATATTATCATAAAAAGCAGTTTTATCACTTTCACATTTACAAATATACACGTTATTACAACAAAAGCTAGAAAAAGACAGTTCTTTAGACAACAACAAAAAATAGATACAGATAACTCAAGTATATATTAAAAGTAATAAAATTATAAGAAAATTAACATTTGCTCCTACTCCACTGTGCATCCCTCTGTAATCCACAAAAAATAGATACAGATAAGTATATATTAAAAGTAATAAAATAATAAGAAAATTAACATTTGCTCCTACTCCACTGTGTATCCCTCTGTAATCACCTTCTTGTTCAGAGATGTGTCAGTAAAAGCGATGGCTGAATAAACTAATTAGATTCATGCAAGAATGACAAGGATACAGCACTTTTAAAAAAGATACAAGATCATACAGATACAGGAGCAGGGTGCTCGTGAATACAGCCGGGACAGCAGTGCAGTGCATCATGAACAAACACATCACATTCCACACAAAATGCATTCTGACACACTTTGCATATGTACACCTGTGTGGGAAGGATAGAAAGACAAGTCAAATTAGCAAAAATTATTATCATAGCACTATAGTAGGGCAACAGTTACATCATTAAGATAATCTAAACAGACTACACTGTTAGCATCAAAGAAACTCAACTGAATTAAAGCTTCTGACAGCAAGTGTATCTGCAGGCTTGAGCTTAGGTCACTGTAAATGCTTCCAAATGGCTGAGAGTGGAAGCTTTTTTTTTAATGCAGCTCCCTAAGAAATTCCTTCCCACACTTCTACAGATTTTGCAGTTTAGAAAGTGTGACTGTTTAACACATAACTCTAGTTAACCATTACATTAACTTTCACAAATATTTTTCTGGTCTTTAGAATATAATGCTAAAGGATCATCTCTATTTCTCACATTCCTCAAAGCAAATTACAATGCCATTCAACATACTTACATTTTGATCTTTCATTTCTCCCTGGCAGCCTTGACAATACCTAAAAGAAATTTTTTTTTATTTTACGTGACTTTATGTGAAAAAAAGAGTCTGTAAATCAATGTTTAAAAAAAGATCTCATACATAGTAACAATTTCTGGCAATTTTTTCACCTAGTCAACTGAACACAGATCATGGAAACTGGAAATATTTCTTAATGCTAAGGTGCCCCACACCACCCAAACACCCAGGATCTCCAGCAGCAAAGAAGCTGTTGCCAGCTGTTCTTACTTTTGTGATAAAAAAGCTATAGGATCCACAAGTACACTCATTATCAGAAGTAGGATTTGCATACCGTTCCCCTTTGTATTCTTCCAGTGGAACTTCCTGAAAGGCATCTAAAGGAAACAAGTGATGGTAAGACCGAGCCAGGTGAGGTGCAGACACTAGTGTAAGACCTGCAAACAGAGAGACACCAAAATTGTTACAAGGGAAGATTTACTGAAAAGCTTTTCTGTATCAAATAAAGTAAGGAAAAATAATATTTTAATTACTCAGTGGTTGAGAGCTAAGAACTTTAAAAAGTAAAATTACTTGTTCCATTGGCCAAACCTGAATTCAGTTTTAAACCCAAACACAAAGAACAAGCAAAATGATCAAATTTCTACTGGAAAGGTTTAACTCGGTTTAACTAAATGTCTTTAGAAAGACATTTACAACACACAGTGGTGAAGTTAGGAAGTTCCTTTTGGCAATGATGGTTCTGCTGTATCACACCACCAGCGATAATGATGCCCTGTTACAAAGCTCTACTACAGATTGCTATACTATTGCCAAAACCATGCTACAGCCCCATTTCAGCTAACACAAGTCTGCTGGTTTTAAACCAGTTAATTTTTGTCACACTGACTATCACGTGGCTATGTTTTGGATTTATGCTGGAAACAGGACTGATTAGGCAAGAATCTTTTTTTTACTGCTGAACAGTGTTTACACACAATCAAGGCCCCTTCTGTTTCTTACTCCACCGGTGAGTAGGCTTGGGGGTGCACAAGGCATTAGGAGGGGATACAGTCACGATTGCAGTCAACAGTGCAGCAGGAGAACAAAGGCATATCCCACACCATGTGGCATCATGCACAGCCTATAAAGCTGGGTGGAGAAGGTGGAAAGGGGAGAATGTTTGGGATGATGGCATTTACTTTCTCAAGTAACTTTTACCCATGACGGGAGTCCTGCTTTCCTGGAGATTCTGCTGATGGGAAGTGGTGAATCAATTACTTTGCTTGTCTTGTGTGCACAGCCTTTGCTGTAACTTTTCAATTGCCTTTAACACCACCTCTGAGTTTTCTCATTTTTACTCTTCTGATTCTCTCCCCCGTCTCACCAGTGTGTGGGAGTGCGTGGGGCTGAGTTGCCAGCTCGGATAAGACCATGAGAACAGATGGGGCATGGGCTGGCACAAATGTCTCACTCCCTCCCTCACTCCCTCACACTGTAAATGTCTAAACTGTTGTTCTCCTGATCACTGCATTTGTGGAGAATCCACTGCAGATACACATGATTTCTCCAGTTACACTATACGCCTGCTGGAATGAAACTCATGGTTTCACTGGTAGGAAAAACTTGAAATTAAACTAGGATAAAGTGACCCAAACCCACAATTATTTAATCCTCTAGCCAAATATACACATCCTGGTAATACCTCCTGTGCTTCAGTCATAAGCCTGTGGAAGCTAGGAGAACAGTACCCCCTCACAATATTAATATTATAAACCACACTAATCCTCCCTCCCACCCTCACTAAGAGCAATGGAGGCAGGCATCATTGGTTGCACAGTGCATTAGCATTTGCAAGACCAAAGGGCTCCTGTTTATAACTCTCCAGCCAGCCCTTGGTTCAACTTGGAAATCTTTCACCCACATACTCATGGAGAGGAGAGTACTTCTGTCCTCCTGCTCCAAAGCACTCTATTTTCACGGGCTCGCACTGAGGTCTCTGAAACATGGGTGTGTTTAGTTAAATGAGGATTCTTGAGAAGTTACCATTCCCATGTGCATCTCTCTTCCCCACTTTGCCTTAGGTATATTCCTTATACCAAGGAATATCACAAAGCTTTACTGTTACAGGTATAGTCCTGAGAGACACTTGTACAAAGCTGACATCCCAGATCACAGAAATGCAGGACTCTTTAAGCAGAGCTGGCTTTTAATTAGTAAGTATAGCTGAATTTTTCTTCCCCTTAACTCTCTAACCATGAACTGCTGATTCATCTGCTCATCTCTTGTTGTGACTTACCACAGATTTTGCATTCCACAGGAAGCTCACAGTATTTGGCTCTGCACTGAGGACAAAAATATCCACCTAGTGTAAGACCTGGGTCACTGTTATTTTCCAGTTGCCTACAGTAGAAAGAAACAATCCAGTACTTAAGAAATAATACCATGCTACTACATAAGTAAAAATAACGTTGTTTTCACATCAAATAATTTAAAAAGCTTCATTAAACTGCATGTAACAGTTTAATGGGTAAGTGTCAGAAAACAATTGATACAGACAGATACCAGTGACCACATTTTCCCACAGGAACCAAACACCAAATGTTTCCATATAAAGGAGCCAATCTTTAAAAATAAAGAAATGAGCAATAACTGCATGCTTGTTTCTTTTTAGACACAAAAATATTCTATTGCCTCTAAGATGCACATAGTAATTATTCTTTCAAATAGCACAAGCTGTGAGACACTGTTTCATTCTGAAATTCAGACTCCCCTATCACCTGGAAAACAATTATTCTTTTCACTGAGAAGTGCACAGTCACGAAATGAGGCCTCTATTTTAAACTTCCCTTTAAAATCATGTTAAGAAATAAATTAACAATACTTTATTCAGATAATACCCTTCCATCCTCATAGGTATCTTTTATAATGACAGTAGTAATTAAATAATGAGCTGCAAGTAGTTACTTTAACACCTTGTAGCACCTGTGTGAAGCAATCACTGTGTAACAGAACTAAGTACCATTTACTACCTAAAAAAAACTTAAATGCAAATTTTAGAACACATATTTAACAGAGGATACTGTTAATACTGGAGCTACCAATGGAAATAAATGTCTGCTGAGAAGCCACAATACATGGCTTACTCTTTTTTTCAGAATATTTTGCAATACTTTCATTGTCAAGCAGATTTTCTAAATGTGACTAGTTAATACTGAATTCTTATCAGCTCATTGAATTCTAATCCATGCTACTTACGCCATGCTAAAGGAAGGCTTTGCATCTTGATCAGACAGAGAAGCAATAGTATGCTGAGGAAAACCTGAAGAGAAAAACATCCCATAATAAAAATTTTAAACATGCAATAATGTGTCAGTTTCTTACTTCAATGAAGAAGTTCAAAGATCATTCTAGACATTCAGGCCTATCTCTTTCCCATTTGTTATTACAAGAGCACTGATACACTCTTGCTAGTATCAAATTCTTCCCCCAAAGGTCTCTACCTACACGCACACCTCCCTGACTTCAGTTCCCCCTAACTGAAAAAATGTCTTTGCCATAGACTTTGTGTTAACTGAAGTGCACTGGAACTCCATTTTAGAAGAACAGTTAAAAAGTACAATATGTGAAATGGTAAGAAGGCAGAATGAACAGCATACAAATGTTCACTTACACAACAGTTTCTAATTAAGGGGAAATACTTTTATATGCATCCATCCAGCCTACATTCACCTTCTAAGTGCAATATATGACAAATGAGACTACAGGACTTTTGGAGACTGGTATCTTTCTTTCTTTTTTTCTATCATTTATTTTTTACAGATGATAACAGGTGAGAAGTTGGTTTTTCAAACTACTGCTCAGGCTCTACCTACGAGAAGTAAACTTTTTCATTATCTATATCTAGACATAAAAATACATACATTCTTATATATGAAAAGGGTGGATGAAAGTGAGAACCCAATGCTCTACTTTGTAGCATTGGAGTTCCTATTCTGGTGTAACTCCAAGCTTAAATTTATTGAGAAACAGATCAAGAAAAGAAAAGATAATCTGTTTCTTGAAAGAACACTCAAGAAGCTGCTAATAAACATGTACTACCTATGGTTCTTAAATCAATTAATAGTTGTAACAGTTACTTTCTGCAGGGAAAAAAGCAGAGGGAGAAATAATAGTTTTTCATCCTTCATTTCTAAGTATTAAATTTATAACAAATACTGTACCATCAACATTGTTCCACTTAACTGCTTCCAAATTCTGTTCAGTAATTTGTCTTACTTAATACACTTCATCTAAAAACTGACTATTCTGCAGGAATAACATCAATAAAAGTGATATTTATCTAGCAAAATAAAAGTTAAAACAAAAAAGTATTGCACAATGTGTTTATTACGCATCTTATTATCTGTATTTCCTTAACACAGAAGAGGCAAATAAAGAAAAAGACAAAATCTCACGCTAGGAGTTTGACAAAACCATATCCTACCCATTCGAATAAGGGAACACTCAGAAGTTGAACTGGCAGGTGGGGGACTGACATGGTGCATCAGCAGCTCCTTGTAATGACTTTCATCCAAAATAACGTGGTATGTTCCTGTCACAAACAAAGAGATGCCTTACTGTCAGGTTATGAGTGTAAAAAAAAACCCAGACATATACTCCAAATGACAGAAAACAACTTAGGTAGAAAACACAATTTATCCAAATCTGTTCCTAAAAAGCAGCCCTGTTAATGCTACAGTAAATGACAAGTTTTAAAACTAGTAATAACAGAATGTTAAATTAGATATGAAGGCACAGATCTTTTTCTCCAACATTACACTGTAGTAATGATACTGTAAGTGTTACCACTGTAGCAATGGATATTAACATGTTACACTGATGAAGTTCCACATCACATACCTTTATATATGAAACAAAAGGTTTGAAAATATATGTATCTCTTCTCTCTAGAGAAGAATACAGCTGCAGCTACCGGCTGGTAGTAATTTCACTTACTACTGTATATTTTGTAGGTTTGGGCAACTCTTTAATTTTCTGGCAGCACACCAGAAAACATTTATCCTTAAAAATGTCAAAATGCAGTAACAAATATTACTTAATTTTGATTTTAAACTTATGTTAGTAATATAATTACTGAACTTCAGATACATACCACCAGTTTCTCGGGCAAGTACTGTACAAACTCGAACTTCAGCACTTAGGCCGATGACAGATACTCTGATCTTTACTGCTTTTAAACACTTAAAATAGAGAAAAAAAAGCACACTCAATTCATGTGCAGAACAAGAAACAGTAAAAAGGTTCTAAGTCTTAAACAAAAATTAATGGGTGATGACACTGCTACTGCCTGTTTTTCCTACAGCAGCTTGAATGTTCAATGCAGTAGTCGAACTTTAGTTCTGTACCTTAATTAGATCATAGATGTTGGCTGGATCACATGTCGTCAGACTGCTGAGGACCACCAAAACCTCTCTGCTCGTATGTCCTGGCATGTGCCTGAGGAAAGCACACAGTTAATTTACTTATGCACACTAAGCTATTTGTATGATAACATCTCCAAGGACCTTAATGTGTTGAAGTCAAAAGATGACATGATATGAAGTCCTCTACAAACTGTGATAACATCCTTGTCTAAGCCCTAGATTTTCACCTTCTGAAAGCCAAACTTTTCCAATATCTAAAATACAGTATTTAATTGTGTAGTTGTTACCTGATTATTTGCTGATATGAATCCTTTGTACCTTAGCCATACTCACAGGTAAAATTCATCCTCAAACTAGCACACTAGTACGTCTTCCTGGGTTCTTAAAAAGCTCTAATCAGTTTTTAAGTGTAAATCCATTACTTTTAATTACTTCTGGTTCTTAGGTGAAAACTCTCTTCCTGCTCATAATTAAATAGCTTTTCATGACACTGATTATCCACTTTGTTCAGTCAGCGTCTTTAGCTGTAATTCTTTATTCAGTCTTCCATAAACTGGGATACATTTCAATACCTCACATTGCAAAAAAGTGCTCTGAATCTATTCTACCTGAAAATTGATCTTTCTAAAGTATGCCAAAACTCTCACAAGATTATTGCGACACAATACTGTTTCCTTTCCTGTTCTCTTACATTATTAACCCTTAACTATGTCCTCTCTTATACCACAACCCTTGAGTAAAAAATAATTGCAGTGTCTTTCATGACAATATCTACATACCATCATCAACTTGGTTTTCAAATCTCATTTCTGTAAGAAGCACACCCCTAAATACAAACATCTAGTGGTAGAAAATAAACTTCTGCACTACTAGAGTATTTTACTTAATGATTTGTAAGAGGATATAAAGACACCTTTTAAAGACTCAAGTCAGCATGATGCAAGATGCTACTTAGAAAAAATTCTGTCTCTGCCCCTCTAAAGTCACAATCACAAAGAAAATACAAAACCTCCTTGAATATACTAACTTTAAAGTCTGCATGGCCAAATTTAGGGAATTATACAGAGAAGGCTCTCCACTGCAATTCATATCCACCGCTTTCTTCAGAGCAGTTACATGCTTTTTTGAGTTTCCTGTAAGTGAAAAAATGCAATCAATTTAACTGATACAACATGTTAAAGAACAGAAATATATTAAGTGCATACGTAATGAAATGTACTTGTACAATAACAGGGACTGGTTTCAGAGTGGAACGGATCTGTATTTTTCGTTAGAAAAAAATTGGTATTTTGATCAGAATGCAGAAAAGAGTAAAAAAGACTTTTACTCTATGGGCACTCAGATGCTAGAAAGTTTAGAAGCCAAAAAGAGTAAAATCACTGTTGGGTATCATTATGCACTCAACATGAGTGTGACATGTCCCACAAACAGAAAAATCACTGTTATCCTCAAATCATTGTTCAAAGATTGACTGATCCTCAATCTCCTAATTGAAACCTGCTGAAGCCACAGAGACTGGCGTAACAGCAGGCAGGAACCAAACAAACCTTGACTTCTTAACATCTGATCAGATCTCACAAAAAACACAGATGTTGTAACATACAAAATTAACAAACAGGGTAGAAAATTAACTATAGGGAAATCAGAACAAATCTGAGTTGCATTCTGGTTGAGACTTGATCGCAAACAAGCACACAATGACAATTCTGGAGCAAAGCAGATCAAAATGTAGATTATGTTTTCAAACAACTTACAATAATTTATCTTTTAAATTAAAACTCATTATGATAACTTCATTTTCAGCAGTGTATCAGGCAGAACATAGAACACCAATGAAAAGGATAAAAACATCTGCAATTTAAGAAAAGAATACTACTTCCCTACCTGAGAGTTCCGTCATTTTTTCAGCTCTTTTACTTTTGGTTACAATTAAGCCAATCTGAAAAAGGGGGAAAAAAGACCAAACTTTTATTAGAAAGTTTTACAATGAGTTTATTTAGAATGTTACTATATTTTTTATGTCTTTATGGACCAGAATTTTTTAACCGTACAAGTCTATAAAAAGTTTTACTTCAAGTGTAACAACAGCACACAACATGATGCATCAGTTTATAAACACTGCTGTATTTTCATTACTACTGCCAAAAGGTACAAAAAGAAATCGTCTAAAATTCTAATTGCAGAAACATGCAGAAACAAGCATCACTAGACTGATGAATAAAGGATGGGAAGGTACACATAAATTGAAGTTTACTTTGTAGTGTTATAACCAAAACTACCTTCTAAAACAGTTTTCTATTATTTGTTTCTTGCTTGGTTGTACATACCTGACTAATAGGATTCTGGTCAAAGTACTCTTCAACAAAATATTCCAGTAACTATAAAGAAAAGTTAAGGCAATTAAAAACTAATTTTTAATTAATTAATCAATTAATTTAAAACATACTTATTTATGTTTAATTAATTTAAAACATACTTATTACACATGCATGAAGTAGATGCAAAACACCTAGTATGACTAAAAAGCAAAACAAAGTAGTTGGATAACGCAAAAATGGGGAATGAGCCTTTTCTTTCCATTCTTCTTTCACACTATCCTTCCCCCATCATCCCAAGTAAGCAATTAAATGAGATTTCAGAAACTACACCCCCCCCTTATTTTACTCATGTCCTATGTTGAAGTTCTAGATTCCTGCTGGTTCAAATGGAGGTTTTCAATACACCAAAAAGCACTACTCTGTACAAAACCATCAAAATCCAGGATTTCATGCTCGAGTATTGTTGGGGAAGACCATACAGAACACAAGGTACACAGTTCAAGTCCCCCACAATCTGAAACAGCAATCAATTCAACTCTCATCTAGCATCCTTTCAAATAAGAATTCATTAAAAAACCCAACTGTAAGAAAAACAAAATACAAACCAATTCTAGATGTGTGATGAGAGCATGTCGTCCCCTTAATTTGGGAAACACTTAATTTCCACATAGTTTCCAAATGTGTCTTCCCATAACGCACCCGTGCAAAGTGTTTTTACTGTACAGAAGTACATGTGCACAATGCCACACAGATTTTACTATTCAAAAAACAGGAAAGTGATAGGCAGAAACAAGGAAACGAATGCAGGGATGAGAGATGAGGCTATGCAGATACAGGAGACTGCAATTCTTTGAAACTCAAAACATAAGCAGTTTATAGAGAGACGGTGGCTCAGTAAGACAAAAAGTTTAGTGCAGGAATACCTTCAGAGTGCAAGTAAGTCTGTTCGGTTTTAAGTCTTGGTCCTCCATCGTCCTTGATCCATCAACAACCACGTAAAGGTGACGCATCTGCATGTCCACCATATGTGAAAATCACTCTCAGAATACGCATTGAAATGAATTCATTATTCCATTTACTTTAAAAAGCCACTACTTCCTCCCTCTAACAGGGAAGATTCAGGAGATTCAGAGGTGCAATTAACAGCAACTGAAAAGTAACAAATTCTTCCACTTTTTTCTTAAAATGAAAAAAAAAACAAAAAACCCCTCTCTTGAAAAATGCACACTGCTCTTCTCCTCTTATCATTCTCATGACAAGCCACAGAACACGCATAGCTTGAGCATTCATGTCTTCATCTGAAGAGCTCAGTATTGTACAAAGCAACGTGGTTACTTACAACCCGTTTCCATCACGTCCATTTTTCACATGAAGAGAAATGGACAGTGTGAGCACTGCCAAACACACCCTGTGTGCCAAACCTCCAACCCTGAACAGCCATGCTGCACGTACACACTGCCAACCAACAAAGAGTGCTTTAAAAAAGCCAGTAAATAACAGCAGAAACCACAAGGTTTGGCATGAGGAATGCTAGGCCAGGAGAAATGTATTTCAGATCTGGCACACCACCTCTAGCCAAACGGTTTTGGACTAAGGACAGAAGAGGGTAAGGTGTTAACATACCATTCCAAGCCGAACTTGTCCATGGTGCTCATAGAGTCTAACAAAACACAGAAGGATTTAAGTCAAATTCAAATGAGTGAATGGCTCCTAAAACAAAAGTCCAAACAAATCCTATACTAGACTTCTGGCTAAAATGTAGAAGCAACAAACTGCAGACACTTATTCATGCTGAAAAACTCCACAGCTCAATCACAGATTTCAAAACTCTCAGAAAATAAATACGAACTATTTCTTACTACCAAGTTTGATGAAGCTTTAAAATTCTATCAAATGTTGACAAATCAAGTTCTAAAATAACTTGAAATAACACAAAACTTAGGATTTTTTTCTAGCCATTTTTCTGAAATTTGAAAGAGAAATCTGTAGCCCTGATACCAGAAGGTAGATTCTGTTGACAGGATAGGAGACAGGACAAGGAGCAATGTTTTTAACTAAAAGAGGGTTGATTTAGATTGGAGATAAACATGTGTTTACAATGAGGGTAGTGAGGCATGGAGCAGGTTGTCCTGAGAAGCTGTGGATGCCCCATCCCTGGGAAAGCTCAAGGCCGGTTTGGACAGGGCTCTGAGCAATCTGGTCCACTGAAAGGTGTCCCTGCTTGTGGCAGGCTGGAGTGAGATGATCTTTAAGGTCCCTTCCAACCTAAACTATCCTGTGATTCTTTGATTTGTATATTAAAAAAAAAAAAAAAAAAAAAAACGTGGCAGGTTGGGGTGAGACGATCTTTAAGGTCCCTTCCAACCTAAACTATCCTGATTCTCTGACTTGTATATTAAAAAAAAAAAAAAATAAAATGGAAGATTCCTCTAAGCTGTGCAGCTGCAGTGCTCTGTTGCATTTCATCAGATCAAGACCTGTAGCTTGCAAACACATGGGATTCCTCTAAGCTGTGCAGATTGCAGCTGCAGTGCTCTGCAGTGTTTCATCAGATCAAGACCTGTAGCTTGCAAACACATGGGATGCACAGCTTGTAAGCATTCAGTGTTAGAAGATAAAATTTAATTTTTCACCATTTTTTCTGGCATACACCTGCCCCTCTGAAGGAGAAAGAACATAAAAACATCCTGCAGGCATGCCTTATGGTTAATTCACCCACAGGACCCAGGCTCAGGATGATCAAGCCATTATAAGTGACCAAGTCAGTGCTATTAGCAGGCTCGTGGCCACACCACATACCTTTTCCTCTTTGCCTTGAAGAGAATGTCCTCGATGGTTGCCTTCAACGACCCGGATTCGTCTTCCTTAAGAATTTCCCTACGCAGAACAGACTGTTAGGTGGGCAGAGGGGAGGTTTTTCCTCCTCTTTCGCCAGAAAGGAGAGAAAGGTGAGGGGAGAAAAGCATACCATGTCCTTTCATAGCCTCCTTCCCAGCGCTTGGTCCGCTCGGGCTCGTCATCCATCTCCGCGGCGGCGGAGGGGAGAGCAGGGCAGATGCGGGGCGCTGAGGGACTACCAGGGCAGCTCGGGAGCGACGAGGGGGACTGCGGGAAGAACAGCGGGGCGGAGAGGCGCTCTGAGACGAGCCGAGGGACACTGGAGAGTGCGAAGGGCCTAAGGGCAGCCGAGGGCAGCCGAGGAGGGCTGAGTAGAGCCGCAGGACACGGACCCGGACACGGACCCCGAGCCGCGGCCGCAGCCAGGCCCCGACACGTTGGCGCCCTCCCTCTTCCGCCTCGGTGCGCCGCCAAACCCTCCCGGCCGCCGCCCGGGCCGCGGAGCGACCGTTCCGGGGAGGTTCCGTGGTGTTTTCCACAGCATCATCAAAACCCTCCAAGCGCGGCCATGGAGAGGACGAGCGCCTAGGGAAGGCGCCTCACGGAGACATCGAGGGAGAGGACGAGCGCCTAGGGAAGACGGCTCTCGGAGACATCGCTGGCGCGGGCGCGGAGCTCCGTGAGGCGGGCGGCGCCGCCAGGCTCATGGCGCTGCCTGCGTCTCGGTGGCGCTTCTGCAGCTAACCGAAGACATTTCAGTAATTAATGAACAACACAGGAGCCTGGAAAAAGCATTGGATTTTAACACATTATTGTGCTCATACGCCGGTTAATGAAGGCAGCCATGTATCAGGCCGCCAGCAAAAGCAAGAAGTTTCAGGTATTTTGATGTTAAGTAATCATGTTTTCCATCTACCTAAAATATTTCTGAGTATTCATGTCACGTCACCAAGAGTTTCCGTTTCATAAGCACCGTGAGGATTAGCTCAGAACTTGCTGAGCTAATTGGTGATTGCTCTGCAAAACAATTAAAACTTTACTGGATACAGTGGGAGTATGCCAAGACTGGGCTTCAGCTCTTGAATTACAGGAAAGTTACTGAACATCCGTTCCTGAGGAGCCTCACTCTGCATCCAAGTAAGACAATACATGAGGAAGAAAACATGTAAACAGTAGTAACAATTCTTGAAACAAGAGTGGGGCAAAACTAACCACTGCCATACCCTTCAGCTTATTGCATTTATCAGGAGCAGTGTATAATTATAACGGAAAGAGAGAATAAATTAATTAGCTTTCAGTTAAACCATACCTGGGAAAAAACAATGATTTTTTTGAAGGAAAGCAGTCTGAAGACAGGAAAAGAAGAATTCTTTGCAAAGTCAGGATTTGCTTCTTGGAACTGAAATAGTTGTTGTTTGAACAACTCCCATTAGAACATACACCGTTTTTTCTTTAGAAGGAAAAAATCCAATCTATAAAACACTGAAATGAAGTGTTGTATAAGCTTGCACTTGGAATAAAAATAAGTGAGAAACGAGACTTCTTTCAGAACAGGAGTATTTTTTATTCTCAAGACCAAGAATTTCAGTGCTGGACTGGAACATAGGATATACAGTAATTCTGTAAAACTTTATTGTACAAGTGCTTGAAATCCCACCACGATTTTGAAATTCACAAGTAACATACTGGACACCTTCTTTTACAATTTCAAAGCAATTAGGTTTTTCATTGCCATGAGCATTTGCAGTCACTATGCTGGCATGAAAGCTGGTCAGGCTATTGTGCAAGACAAAATTTTGGGTATGTTTGTTAGTCACTTTATGTGGGCTGAAAAAATACACAGTTCAGTAAAAAGTATGCCAATCTTGCCACAGTTGTTTTGATCTAGGATACCCAACTGCTTACAAAGACAAGAAGAAACACAAATACAGTTTAGAAACTACGGTATTTGTAAAAAACACAAAGAATCTTGAGTATCTCAATTTGTAGATCTGTGCAGCCAGGTAAGCATTTTCTAAGAGGAAGACTGAAGGATAAAACTCCTTGTTGCACACACTCGGGGTTTGAGGAGAGGCTGTAATTAAAAACAAGCCCACTGATGTAAGGCTGTATTCCTTGGTGATTAATTTATGTGTTAATTACCTTCTGCAAAAACCCAGTCACACAGGTAAGACCACACAGCACATTGTTTACACATACATGCAAAAATACAGGTTCAGAGCTGAACCTAGAGGGACTGCACAGAGAGACTGAGGTGATAATCATCTAAAACTTCTCTTCTGTCTGGAGTATGCCTTCTTTTCTTTAAGAATATCAAAAGGCCACTTTCCTTGATAGTTCTTATGGTAACTCAGATTGAGGGATTCTCCCATCATTTTTGTCCTGATTTCTGCCTCCCTCCAAGTTGCTTCAGCTTCCAGCCATTAATTCTTATTTCATTCATCTCAATTTCTCTGAGAGGGGAACATGTTAGACTAATCTTAGACTAACAGTTTTTCTCCAGCATGTCTGTAGCATCGTAGACAAGACCCTTTTCAGTTGTCCATTGGTAGGTGAGAGCAAAACCAGTGCACAGACTGTACACAGCAGAGGTGCTTTAGCAGCCCTGAGGCCTGCAACAGACACAGGACTGAGCAAGTAATTTACTTTAATGGTTGCAACACGTTGCTGCAGATTTAGGATGGCCTGTCTACCTTAGGTTGGTAGCTTACTTCTGTCGTGCCCTGCATCCATCCTGTTTGGAACCCAAAAGGCGGGCAGAAGGGAATATTCCTCTCCCAGATTCTCTTCCCAACATTTGGAAAATCTACTTGGCCACACCTGTGAAATCTTGCTGGGAAACACACGAATGCACGTACAGATGTTGCCACTTAATCTCCTTATTCCAGGCACAGGTATGTTCCCTTTTCCCTATCCATTTTTTGGAAACTTTGTAGGAAAGAAGCAGAACAGTGGTTCTCCACAGGCTATGCAGATACTGTCTGAGGGACCAGGAGCCAGTTTCTCAAAGACTAAAACTCAGACCACTGTCAAAAGTAGCCTGCACCTGGGTCTCTCCTACAGAAATAAAACCTATTAAGTGTGCAGACTGTGAATCTTCCAAAGAAAACATCAGTCATGTTATTGCTAGCACTTTATGAACACCAGTTGATCCTCAAACTTGCGCTAATCTTCTTCTGTTATTGATACAATGCCCAGAATTGTCACTGAGAAAAAATGAGAAACCTGGATGTGCAGTGAGAGGTCATTTATTTAGATTGTGGAGATCTGGACAAGTACTTCTCTTACAAAGAACAATTTAACAAGTATTCAGCACAACAAGTATAAAAAATTGGCCCGTCTCTTTATAAGAAAGAGAGGTTTCTCCTTTGAAATGAATACAAACCAGAACCTGAGAGAAAGGCACTGAAAAGGCAGAGAGAGAACAAGGCATAGCACTGGCTGCCATATTTTCTCAGAATGATGAAAATACCGAGGCACCTTCCAGTAGATGAGATTGAAGGCTTTGAAATGAAGAGGTGCCAAATTTTCAAATTCTCTCAGTGTTCCCATGGCATCTGGTGCTATTTACTTCATCCACTAAAGCTCTTGGAATTAAAAGGCTGATAAAATGGGAATGTCAATTTTACAAATAGGAAGGTGGGTGTATGACCATCAGGACTGCAGCATGAACAATAAGAGTTGAAAAACCAGCAGGGCTACAATGGTCAGAGTGAGGTATGTTAATACATTTCCAACAGTGAAGAGCAGAGGTAGTACTACCATGACCACACTAAACTGGAAATGGCTTTCCTGATGTTGTTCCTTTAAATTAAGGCAGAAGTTAAAACTTTCTTTCAAATCACTAACAAAAATTTGCAGTAACTGTAATCAGAGCACCTTTTCCAAACAAAATGTCTTTATAAGCAATAGAGTAATATGGCTACACTGGTGGGTTTTTTAATATTAAAAAATATTTCAGAACAGACAAATTGCAGTTGTAAAAAACTGTACAAATACTATCAATGCTTCTAACAATTATAGTAAGTAAAAAAGTTAAAGTAAATAAAGATATGAAAAAGATACAAAGAGAAAATTTACTGGCTTATGAAAATACTTGCACATACAAATCTATTGCCAGCATAATATCCCCAAGAAAATATAAAAATATATATATAGAATTTATGCAAATATGCTTTGGAAAGTATGTATTTTAATACATTTTATCTGGCCTTGAAGAGGATACTAACAATTTATACTTTGAATGAGAATTCATTTTGCTGTACTTGCTCTCTGAATGCCAAGTTCATTAACAGCTGCTGCATGGACAGGAAGTCCTGTTACTTGCTGATGAAGAGTGATGCCCTTAAACACGTGTACCCCTAACAGCATGATCCAGAAGGTAGGCAGAGCACACTGACCTAAAGCAACACTAATGGGACATTAATATGCCTCATCCTGTACCTCTATTCCTTTAAGGCCAGGTATAGATTTGTTGCATCACCTCTGAAGAAGGCAATACAAAAACCAAACCCAAGTCCCCCTCCCCCAGCTGGTTAAATAAGAAGTTATTTTTCCTTTTTTGTTAGGCAAAATTCAAGATGATTCTTGGTATAATTGACAGCATTTGGAAATACAATACAAAAATACTTATTAAACTAGTTCCTGAATTGCTGAAAATATTCAATACAATTGGGCAGTGCATCAAACCCCACACAGAACAGCTCAGCTCTTTCTGATATCATTAAGATGTCACATATAAATAAAATGCAAAATTGTTAACAGCATTTCTGTGCAGTTTCCCCAAGATATTTGGAAACTGCTTTCTCTGGCAGGCTTTGCTAATTTGCAAATGAAGTATTTTCAAATAAAGTATTTGTATTTAAGAGGCCAGGATTTGCACTAATGAAAGCAGAATGTTAGCAGCAGTTTCCTAACTTATCTCATAACTTCAATTACAATTGGATCTGCATACAAAACCTATCAGTAATGTACAACATCCAAACATATGACAGTGATTAAGTAATCCCCATAAGCGTACTGTTCAAAGAGTAAATAAATAGGTTAAAATACACATATTGATTTTTAAACTAGAAAATAGTATCCATGAAGTGAAGGCATTACTAAGTTTCTACATTCCAATTCATAACTTTATCATAGTCCTGAATTCGTTGTTTTATGTGAGAAAGCTTATTCTTCAGATATTCACAACGCTCCTTTTTCTCTAGAAATGAAGGATCCTGCCAAAAATACAAAAACCTTTACATTAATATATTAGGCTTTCAGACTCTTCCAAGAATAGTCTATTATCGATTATCTTCTTGCTAAAAAGGACAGTATGAGAACATTCTCAAAAAAATCACACTCTTTTCCCCTGGCCCTTTATTATTTCCTGTTTCCCCTTCCTTCATGAAAGCCCAGAAGAAAATGTTCTGCCCTCATATGCTGTAGTTACTTAATAAATAGAGCTGTGGGAGTTGTTTCAGCATTTAAAGCAGAAAAATGCAAATATAAATGACATTCTACTACATAATTTAGATTTTACACATGTATTTGTTGTACGTGCGATACACCCTTCCCCCCAAAAAATCAAAGAAGCTTAATTAACATGGACACAGACTCTAAATTCCATGGAGAAAAAAAATTGTATTTGTAATGCATAATGTTTTTAATGGAACACAGATACATATTTGCTGCCTGCATTTAAAAATTACAAAGAGAAACCTCTTTGATTACACTGCAAATTACTTTTTGAGAGTGTCTAAATTCCATGCCTCAAAAAAAATACAAAACTTCTTTTCAAATATAAGACTGTGTTTTCTGTTTTTACCCATTGTCTGTGTCAGTCAGTGAATACAACTGAACTAACCTTTTGAAAGCAGAATGCTAAGAGATTAAGCATACTCTCAGAAGATGAAAACGCTCAACTCTTGATTTGTGGTTTGAGGTTTTTCCCTACATGTGGTTACTGGAATCATTATTCTCACAAATGCTTGTTGGTGTGAGTATATGGGTTGTGTCATTGCTGAAGTTTTAGAAGACAAAATACACAAAACACTCCAGGTACCCTGAGATACTGAAATCTGCCTAGCGTGAGAAATATTCTGTTTACACTCTCTTTGCTAGTCATTAGATTCAACAGCAATGTGAATTTATAACACTCACGTTTTTCTTCTTCTTGTATTCTTGCAGAACTTTTGATATCCTTTCCTGTTCCTAATGAGAAACCACAGATTTTTAAACTTTGAGTGTGCTCCATATATGCATGTACATACTACAAAATACTCATTATCATTTGATCAATACCTCGTGGTTATAAAATTTTAGATGTAAATCTTGTATTTGAGAAATAATGAAAATACATCAACTGTGACTCACTAAAACTTAAAAGCTACTAGTATGAAACAAAAAAACAAAAACCCCCAGAAAAGCAGGTATATGTCTCAACTGGAACTTAGTATCCCTAATTAAGGCCCGGAGATGATGTAACATATGGGGAAACTTCCTCTCACACCAGGTCACAGCCAGCACTAGAAGACATCGTGCCCTAACTGAAGACAGCCAAAAACTGCCTAATACCACCTAATACAGCTATTTTCCATGAGTTCATTTCACAGGGGCTTACATATATGCTTTCAGGATGGTGTGGAAGTTGTTTCAGCAGTGCATCCAGCTCATCAAACTTTTTTAATACAGCATGAACTTCCATAGACAGTTCTTTATACTCAGCAAACTGATCATTGAATACTGCTTTGTACCGGTCTCTCATTTCATTTGTTTGAATTACAGGGTATTTCCTGAAACAAAAAAAGCAATTTAGGAATCAGTTTTAGAGATACAACTTTCATACAAACAACATTTAAACTCTTCACCTTGACAGTGTATTTCTGTATCTTTTGCTAATCTCGTAACCTGCTGAAATTTGCATGTCTGTAAAGCATTGAAATCAGAGAATCACAGTATAGCTGAGGTTGTAGGAGACATCTGGAGGTTATCTGATCTGACCTCCTGCACAATCAGGAATACTTAGACCAGGAATATGTTCAGACACCTTTTGATAATTCCAAGCATGGAGACTCAGTCTCTCTGGGAAACGTGTACCAACCCTCAAAGAGAAAAATACTTTCCTAATATTCAGGTGAAACCTCCCTTTTTTTTTTTTTGTGCCCATAGCAAATAATGTAAAAATTAATTTATGATATCAGACTTGGAAAGGCCTACCCTTTAAAAGGGATCACGTTACAAACTCAGCATTAGAAAGTATAAGAGTAGTCAAATTTCAGGCCCTAAAAAGGCAATTTCCCATGTATTTTAGTTTTTTCCTCTAATATCTATATAGTGGTCTTCTGTTCCTTTGGCAGCTAATGTACTTGCTAGATTATGACATTCTCCTTCAACATTTGAGGTTTGTGGGGGGTTATTTTTTAAATTAAGACTCCTTATTTATAGTTACTGGTCTTATGGCACTGATACCATCCCCATCCTCTCTCCTTTTTAATGTTAACTTAACACCAAATTATGAGTTCCCACAGCATGTGCATGGGAGAGAAACCACAAGCATACATTGGAGAAATGCAGAGTGAAAAACATTATTCAAGTATCCTCCACTAAGTTGGTCCATCAAAAACAAGTCACTTACGCTAAGTAGTCTGGCATCACTATAGGTTTAGGAATGTGGCCTGCAGGTATATGACCATTAAGCAGTTCTGGTTTTCTTTCCAGTGATTTGAGCTGCCTGTAACTGACTTCTTCCCTTGGTCTGTCATCACCTTCATACTGTTTTAAAAGAGAAAGAATTTATTCTTAATGAAATCAGTTTTCCATAAATCACAAAATATGCAATTTTAAGACAGAGATGCATGTATTGAGCAGCAGTAGACGCCAATCACAGATACTTCTTACAACTCTTATTGTAATTAGAAAATCAGTTTAATGACTTACAGTAATGCTTCTCACACAGTATTTTTCTTAAGTTTGTCCTAACAGCAGTACAGATAAATACTTCTGAAGGTTTTGAAAGATTTGTTTGCATGTCTTAAAAAAATAGTGTAAGGAAGTTGCCTTCAGTATTTATTTAATTTATGAATGAACTGGAATAATTCAGTTCTTTGGAGCTTCCTATTCTCCTTGTTTCCTATTGCACAATTCATCCCTTGATCCAGAAGTAGAAAAACATGAAATCTTGGAACATAAACAGAAGGATCCTGATCCAGTACTGAATCAACAGAGAAAACAGTGGTAGGAAATTCACAATGTCTACCAGGAGACATTTAAGGATGAAATTAATATATCATGATTTCTCTGGAAAGGCATACAATCTTTGCAGTGTATGCGATGACACTTTGTGTGGCTGAAACACTGTTGGTGCTTTAACTGGCAAGGGGGTCTTTGGAGCAGTCTCGGAGACCAAGGAAGAAGCTCAACTCACAGGGCATCTCCACTGTGCTTCCACTGGCTCTCTTGCAAATTAAGCACACAGCCAGGAATAGAGACTCAAACCCATCTCACATCAAATGATCTGCTGTTTTAGTCATATCTGACAAACTGCGATAAACGCTACAGATCTTGTCACCTCATAGAAAAGGGTAAGAGCACATGGAGAGGCAGCCATCACATCTGCTATTTTGCAATTTACAGATTTTATAACCTAGCCTAACTAGGAGTAAGCTCTTTACAAGCTCCTTTTGAATACTCTAGGTAGGAGACTGCTGTCCAAACTAACTTAAAAAACTAAAGCTAATCTCTTTGAGATCAAATTAGTAAATAAAGAAATAAATGAAAATATTCACAAGGAAAATAATAATTTAGAATTACCAGTAAACAGAAAGATAAATTCCTATATCCTACCTTCTTTTCGGGAAAAAAGGATTGCGTTTTCATCTACCAAAAAAAAAAAAGAGAGAAAAGAATTAAGTTTTATTTTCAGCAAAAATAGTATGCAAAAGCACAGACTCCTAAAATTTAAACATTTTAAAAATCATACTGTACAGAACATTAGATTTATACTTAGGTATGATGAGGTTCAGCATAAGCAATATTTTCAGATCCACTGATTTAAAGACTTGTTTAAGTAAAACAACCACCCAAACCCCAGAACAACAAGATTTCCCAGAGCACAGCTGTAAGGAACAGCTTGCAGGAAATACTCCATCCACTTCTCAAGCTCCTTTATTATTGTTTCACATTCCAGCCCGAGTTAACTCACTAACACGCCGAGCCTAATTCAATTGCCTAGAACATACAACAGTGCACTAACCAGCAGCTCAACCTGCAGCTGTTTTGCACAGCATCTCCAGTCTCTAACCTCTTTTCTTAAAGTATTCCCTTTAGAAATGTTTAGTAAGTGGACTAAAAGTGGACACTTGGATGGTAACAGGGAAGAATGAACACTTTGTGTACAACTCTGGCAATCACCTCAGTCTTGCAGGACCTACTATCAGTTGGTTAAAAAACTTTTATTGAAGAATTATAATTAGTTTTCAAAAGAAAAGTCTAAATTTTATGCAAGATGGTGAACTGGAAACCAGCACTAAATCCAAATGTTGCAAATTAGACTGCAGCCACAGAGCAGAGGAAATGCAACTTTAAACTCTCCTTCTAAAATCCCTTAAAGCCTGACCCTTCCTTAAATTAGGCTTATGTACATTTCACATGCATTAATTTTCATGCTATATAAGCCTTACTCATTTTTAAAGGGTCTTTTGGTGATGTTTTCAAATGAAGGAAGTTTTACACAATTTACTTTGAACTCTCTAGGTAAGAGTGTTAAATCTCTACTGTTACAGCTTATCATTAACTAGGCAAATATTGAATGCTTCTAGTATGGGCAAGGCCAGTAGAGAGGCAAAATATTTGACCTGAAAAAAATGTGGCTGACTGAAATTTGAGACATCAAAATCTAGCCAAGTCTGTTACTACAAATATTTGCTGATAACTATTGTGAGGAAAGGTGAAAAGGCATAAAGAAGTTGCTTGGAGATTCGCTTGCAAAGCAAAAATAAGTATTTCACATTCTTAGGTTTATTCACACTAGCACTTGATGTGCTGAACGCACAGATTTAGAATAAATGCTAGGTGACTTTAAGCCACCTAACCCTGCTGAACAGATGAACATTGTTTGTTTCTTCCTTTGTTTGGAAAATACACAGTAGGAAGTAGTTCATCAGCTGACTGAAGAAGAGAGCCCAGTATTAGGAAGAGAACAGAGCCAGGTCCTTACCCAAGGTGAATTATAAACATTAAAAAGAACCAAAAAAAAATGCGTTCAAGACTTTGGATCTGACACCTTAAAAACACCTTTCATCTGGCAGTTTCTAAGACTGGTTAAAATTCAGCCTCAGGGCTATAGACTTGCTGTAGAGAAGACACTTGATTTGACACCGTCTACGCCACAGTAAGATCTTACAGTTGCTCCCCATCATGTGGTACCCGGTAGATAGCAAGCGATAACTAATGACTTACCTCCTGTTCCATTAATTCCCTATGCCTCCTGGCCCCTTCGTGCCTCCACAACTTTAGGGAAACCATCGCACTAATTAGATAGAGGATCACCGTGACAAACAAGAAGATGATTGCCGCAGTCTGACCGCCCTCCACACGGCAAAAAGCCGCATTTATCGGCGTCTTAAACAACTGGTAATAGCAGAGCCCACCTCGGTTGGTATCGTTTACGTACACTATGGCAGCCGACATGTACAGGATGAACAAGGCCACATTGATCCCAAACTCGGTCAGAGGCCACCAGTTGGAATCGAGGAGGATAGTTCGGTAGTACATGGACATGCCCAGCACGAGCAGCACTATGGTGACGATCCACGCCATCCCCGCCACCACCAGGATGAAAGGCGTTTTGGGCCCGCTGTAGGAGTATCCCCCGTAGGCGCTGCCCGCCCCGTATCCGTAGGGCTGCGAGTACCCGAACATGTTGTACCACTCGTTGTCCTTGTGTACGTAGGCGGTGACACAGGCGAAGACGGCGGCGCCAAGCAGCAGCTGGGCCACGCCGAGGATCCTGAGCAGCCCTGCCCAGGACTTCATGTAGGCGTACCGCTGGTGGTACTCCTCCACCCGCTCGCTGTAAGTCTGCCCAGTGCCGGCGCGGCGCTCCAGCGAGCCCGAGGGGTCTCCGGAGGGCAGCATGGCCTCGGCCTCCTTCCGAGAGTTGTAGCTCCCGCCCGACCCCCCGAATGGGTCCGTGTAGGAGCCAGGCACCGTCCTGGTCCCCGGCTGCAGCGGGGCGGGAGAGGCAGGTGGCGAGCACTCGACCCCGTCCGAGATGTACCTGATGTCGGAGGCCGTGCTATCCCAGCTGGAGCCGGGGTGGCGTCTCCCTTTGAAGAAGTTCTTCCACGAGTCCGGGATGAACCGCCGAACCGGCTTGAGCTCTGCCGGCCCGCTGGGGCCCGGGCTGGCCCCGCCGGGGCCGAAGGGGGGCTGCAGGGGCAGCGGGGGCGGCGGCAGCGGGGCGGCGGCGGAGCCGGGGCTAGCCACATGGCCGGCGCTCGGCCCGGCCCCGGGCGCTCCCCGGCCCCGCTCGGCTCACCCGACGGGAGGGAACTGCCGCGGGGTCCCAAGGGCAGCCGGCGCTGGAGGAGGACGAGCTGGGAGGGGAGCGCCCACTGGCCCGGGAGCAGTCACCCAACACCTGCAGCGCCCCGGCGGCCTCACCTGCGGCGGCCCCACGGCCTTCGCTCGGGGAGGCGGGAGCTTCCGGCCGGCCGGCCGGGAGTGGCGGGACCGCCCCGGCCAGGAGCGGCGGGAGCTTTCCTGAAATCGCCGTGCGGCGGCGGGGCGGGTGCCGGCGGGGTGCGGCCGGGCCTCGTAGGAGGGCTGGGCGCCGTGACTCACAGCAGGACAGAATGGGTCAGGTTGGCGAAATCGCCGTGCGGCGGCGGGGCGCGGCCGGGCCTCGTAGGAGGGCTGGGCGCCGTGACTCACACAGCAGGACAGAATGGGTCAGGTTGGTAGGGACCGTGGAGGACCATGTGTTCCAAACTCCCTGCTCAGGGAGGGTCATTCTGGAGCACATCGCACAGGATTGCGTCCAGACACTTCTTAAGTATCTCCGGTGAAGGAGACTCCACTAAAGATCTGTTCAACGCGTCGTCACTCGCACAGAAAGGTATTCTTCATGTTCAGGTGGAACTTTGCACCAGTTGCTGCCTGTTGCCTCTTGTCCTGTTGCTTGGCACCACTGGGGAGAGCCTGCCTCCATGCTCTTGATACTTTCCATTTAGGTACTTACAAACATTGATAAGGTCCCCTCTCAGTCACCTCTTCTCGAGGCTGAACAGGTGCAACTTCCTCAGCCTTTCCTTGTAAGAGAGATCCCCTCAGCTTCAGTCCCCTCATCATCCTTGTCGCCCTCCCCTTAAGGGAGGGCTTCATGTCTCTCCTGTACTGGGCACCCCAGAACTGGACACAGCACTCCACGTGTGACCCTGCCAGGGCTGAGCAGAAGGGCAGGAACACCTCCCTCAACCTGCTGGCAATGCTCTTCCTAATGCACTGCAGAATCCTGTTGACCCTCTTGGCCACAGGGGCATTGCTGGCTCATGGACAGCTTTTTGTCCAGCAGGACCCCCAGGTCCTTCTCCATAGAGCTGCACTTCAGTCCCAGCCTGGGCTGGTGCTTGGGCAGCAGCTGGCACAGAGCTGGCCCAGTGACAGGGAAGGCACCGAGCAGTCTGTTTGGACAAACCCACACTTCTGCCATCATTTTTTTTCAGGTTCAGGAGCTGAAGAAGAAATCTGGTGTGCTGCACCATTGTCTTCTGCAAATGGCTTTCTACATTCACCACAAAATCTGCAGCTGAGTACAAAACAGCATTAATGCAGTAGGAGTTTTATTTACATTGTCAGTACCAACTTGTCTATGGTATGCTTCAGTCTCTTCTTTTACAAGGTTTAAAATTCCAAACAGTGATCATTTTTAAGGTATAAATTTTAACAAAAACCTTCAAATGCTCACAATTGTGGACTATGGAAACAAACTGTACAAATGCAAAGTAAGTAAAAATGTGTTAAAATAATGAGTTATTCCTTAATTTAGCAAAAAAAGAAGGTGTTATTTAAAAAATAAGTTCTAAGCTTATCTCCCAAAATACCTTTACAGTAGTGTCTTCCTAATGTCTTGCATAAAAGAAATCTGACCTAAGAAAAATGATCACCAGTACCATATTGGGTAGATAAAAATGCACTTAGAATTAAAGACACTGGAAAATAATTATTCCATATGCTTAGTTAAGTGGTCCTGTTTATGTTTATATTATTTTGGATACCAAAGTTGATATATATTTGAAGTGTTTCTCACATTTGCATAAGGTATTTAGAGATTGCCTCCAAATAATAATAAGCCCCTACAGTCCATAAGCTATGTATTTATCACAGTTATTATTACATGCCTTGAGAAATTAATTAATCCAGATGGTAAAGCCTTGGTTAAGACATAAAGCCTTTTATTAGGAGTAATTAACATAGCTTAGCGACTCAGATGTCTAAACACTGTTTTTTGGATTACATACCATACACAGTAATCACGTGGTACTTGCCTCATCATACACATTTTTAAAATATACAGCAAACTTTGTCTTTGTTTATTATGGCAGGGAAAAGCTTTTAAAGCCTTTAAAGGGATCAGTAAGCAATGAGGATCTAGTTAATATAGTTAATAGAGTCTATGGGATTTCCAAAAGGCTTCTCACCCAGTCTCCTGAAGCAGACTTATTTTGAAAGAAACCTTAAGCCTTAAAAGAAGGCTTAAGCCTAAAATAAGAACTTCACTCTTATGTTTGATAAATAATTAACAGATGGGAAGGAAACTGGAGAAGGGAGTATGAGTTAATGGTTAACTCCTGGAATGGAGGAAACTTGCCACTACAATTCTGCAGAGATCAGTGCTGGGACCTGGGCTATCCAGTACATTCCTAAATGTAACTTTGTGAAAAAAGGGAACCCTGTGAAGACTAAGATGAGCAACTTTGCTGCTGGTGCTAAGTTAGACAGGCCAGTAAGGATGTGCTCTGCCAGAAGAATCGTGCCAAGACTTTATGAGACTTGATGGCAAATAACATCACAAATTCAACATGCACAGACACCTGAAATCCATGCAGTAAAAAAAGAGATGAAGAATTTAAAATACTGCAACATGAGGACCCTGACTCATGTGTTTATAAAACATGACATATGCCTCATTCCTAACAGGACAGATACTTATTTAATTCTGTAAAGTTACTTAAGTTTTAAAGATGTTATTGGTGTTGTTTCAGACTGTGAGTTGACATAGGCAGGCAGCCAGAACAGCAACAAACTTGCAGTTAAAACAAAAACAATAAATTATTTCCCTTTACCTTGCTAATGAGGGGATTCCCCAGAGGAGCACCAGGCAGAGGCAGACAAGCAGAGATGGTTCATGCTAGAGGATCACTGGACTGTGGTTCTCAGAGGCTTATCAAGAGTTATTTCCAACTGCAAGGTCACTTGAGTGGTTTACAATCCTTCTCAACAGTCTTCCAAGCTTTAACCCATTCCTCCCAACAAACAACCCTAACAGGAGAGCTTCAGTCTTGACTATGTGGCTGTGTGACAAGAAGCATATTTATTTACCCACCATATCTATACACCATTTGTGGGGTTTTATTTAGGCAAAAAGAGAGGTAGTATTGACATTTTGGGTGACAAAAAAATGTATTGTATGCCTACTGATAAAAAAACCAAACCCAAAAATCAACGAATGAACAGCTACCTCACAATTAAGTGCAAGAGTTACACTCAATGTGTTTGCTGACACAGCATTTTAAGGCAGTAGCTCCATCTAAATATACTTTGGTTGTAAAGAGCAGCTTGAAAAGAGATTTTGGAGCAAGACTGTTCTCTTAATACTGTAAGGGAGGGACATAACACCATAACAGGAGTGAAAAACTTGCTATGCCACAAATAATCTGTATACTCTGTGCAAGGAAAAACAGCAAGATGGCTTTAATGATAACTGCACATAAGCTGCTGAAGAATTCCACCTTCACTGGATATTATAATTACAGTTTTTATCATTCAACACATATAAGGTGCTGAAGAATGAATCTAGAAAAAATATAAGCAGTTAATATATACAGATGACAAATATGGTGAATTCCACAAATTCCACCTTCACTGGATATTATAATTACAGTTTTTATCATTCAACCATAAATTTTGCCATCTGTGCAGACCAACATACTTTTTTTTTGCTACACTCTATGAAAGTATTGGTTCAAATGTGAAAAATTGACAAGTGCTTTGGTATCTCATGAACAAGGTATTTTTGATAAGCACTTAAAAACTGTCACATTTACCCGACAGTTTAATATGGGTGAAACTGCACAAGCTTGAAGTTAATGTCAGGAATATTTTGTGGTATTTCTACATTACTTTTGTCTCCATGAACAATGAATTGCAATTCTCTCAGAAATACAGAGAGAGACTAACTTGGACATAGAGAATAAAATTTGTAAGAATTTTTTCTTACATTTTTTCTTCCATTTTTTCTGAATTTTTTCTGAATTTTTTCTTCCATTCAAGAAAAAGTACAAATGTACCTCTTCAAGCAAGCTATTTCCATAAAAGTAGCTTTTAGTAAAATATGTGACCAGTTTAACATTGAATGGAAATCTTATCTGCACTACTTACCTAATAGATTTATGTGTAATATCTCCCTCAAAGCACCAAGTACCTTTTTACTGATAAGGAACCTCTGGGGCTCAGATATGGTCCAAAACCTCATACTTTGGATGTAGTTTAACAGTCATTAAGGTCACTGTCACCTGTCACTAAACTAGACATACGAAGCAACATAGCTTGTAAGAAAACAATTGTCTTGTACCCTTCATGAACAGTTAGAGAAGAATCTAGAAGTTCAGTTTCAGGGTATTAAAAATGCATATATGAATAAAAAAAAATTACATTCACATTTCTGTGTATTATTCCCACAAAGGACAACAGCAATACTCAAGTACTCTTGAGACAATCGTCTCTCTGACATCATCTATGTAAAACAAAAAGTTTGTACAGGTGTGGTGAAGCTATAGGTTGAACATTTTTGCAGACATATGTGATTTTTTTTCAGCATCTTATTAAAAAATATACAAACAAACAAAACAGAAATAAGCAAATTATTTAAAAAATAGTCCAGGGTTTATGCATAGTAAAAGGAAAAATATCCTATAAAATCTAGGATATATTTGGATGGATAGGGAGCTGGCATTCATGACCTGAGAAGTGGTGCAGGAGGAAGGCTGTTTTCTTCACAGCAAGAGGTAATGGTGAGGTGAAGGGACAGAAGGTTTTGCTGCCTTAGCTCTGGTGATTAGAGAAAGGTGAGCTCAGATTCCTCCTGACATTGTGGAGCACAAGGATCAAAGGCAGCTGTGAAAAAAGGTTGCAGCAAAGAAAGTTCCACCCCCTATTGTCAGCTGGTCAGAGAGAAAGAGAGGCAATGTCTATCGAAATTAGAATACAGATGAAAAGGAGCAAGAACAGAGATGTGTAACTGCATGAATAGCAATTTAACATGTGTCTTGAACAAGATTTCTAGCAACTACTGGCTCCACCGACCAATACATTACATTGTTTTCAGTTCCCAGGACATTCTTGATGCAGGAATGAGTACTTAATTGCATAGTCAGTGTTACATAGTCGACATCTAATTAGTTACATTATGCTTTAATAAATTATTTTCATATCCCCTCATCTTCTTATTTCTCCTCAAATTATTTTGGAACTATACATTGTTGCCTAGACATGGACAGCCAATGGCATCCTGATTTAGTGGAGTGCAGATAGTATTGCAGTATAATAAGTTTAAAATTCTTATGAACTGCAGTTTTTAAATGTTAAAAACTCACGCTGTGGCCCCCTACAGGGAGCAGGCAAATTTACAGAACCTGAGTGTATAAAATATATTTTCAATAGTAGGAAAGTGGAAAGCATTATATAGAAGTAGAAAGTGAGACAGGGCAGCAAAGACAGGTGAAAGAACCTTCCAGGTCAGAAAGGAGTTTACACATATTTCTCTCTGACAACAGACATAAAGGAGGTGAGAGGAAAAAACAGCAGAAGAAATCACATGCATATACACAAATAAGTGAAGCAGTAACTGAGGGGTTGCAGGACTGTTTAGTAATCTTTGAGAAATACCAAACACAACCACGCCACTGTGTAAATTCTGTACAAAAAGGAAATTTTGCTTTTACGCAAGGCAACAAATGTGGTGACTTTTTACCTGGCTTGCTGTGTGTGACAACACATGAACTTACTGCAATTAGTTATCCAGTTTTATTACATACATGTAGTAGATCTTTATTGAAGCATATGCTATTTAGCTAATAGATGTAGACAGCTGCAATCCAAGTTACCACAAACTTTTAATACTGTTTTTCTACTGTTATTATGTCCAAGCATTAATTAGAGGCAAACCTAAGCCTCACTTCAGCAAACCTCACTACTACAAGCTGACATTTTTTTTCTCATTAAGAATGAAGAATGAATCAAAGCCTTCTAGCTTTTGCAGTAAATTACTTCCCCTTGAACATGGAAAACAGATGAAAGAATCTTTGCCACATTGTATCTCCTACTTTTCTGAAATATCAACTACGCTTTCCTTGTTCCAGATACTGCTGTCACTTTATGTCCAAGTGGTGAGGTCTCTTTCCTCTTTGACCAAAATTGATTTTTCAATGAGAAAGCAAACCAATAATTTGCTTTGATATTGCTTTGATATTGACACTTGAAAAAGAACATGATTCATTTTTTTAAGCTCTCCTTATTACATTGCTACTGATAATGTTCTAAATTGGAAAAAAAAAAAAAGGAATAAAATGAACAGAAAAGGTTTTATAAATAGAAGAACTAAAAGAATTTCTTTTTATTAGGAAGGCAACCCAGTCACCTAAACTAGCAATCTCCATTTAACTTTTGCGCCTTAAGCCAAATACAGGGTGTGGAGTATTTTTTGAATAATGAATAACTGATCTAAAAGAGAACCTGGCATTCTTGGTTACTAATTCTAGCTCTGATGGATGTACAGCTTGCTTTTATTTTAAATTTCTTTATGAATAAAGCAGAGATGCAAATATACATAAATCATCCTTCAGTTGCATTTGCTTCAATTATTAATTTCTCATGTATTTGCATGGCTTGTATAATGTTCTCACTGAAACATAAGAAGGCAAAGAAAACCTTTCATTTAGGTTATTTTTCTAAGAACTCTTCTTTCAATGATATAAACTACAAGGAATAAAATCCTTCTTTAACTTAATACCCAAGTTTTAAACCTGCAATTGGAAGTAGTGGAAGGTGAAAGCTCTTTATTGAACTAAGGGAACTTAACACTTATATATTTATCTGCCTCTTTCCCCATGATTACCATGGATCCATTTTATCCATTAATACTGCCAAAGGGAATGTATTGCTTTTGTTACACACACAGAATTGAAAAATTACCACTGTAATTGTACCAAATTTTACCAGTGTAAAAAGCAATATTATATTCTGATAGTGCTCAGGAGATCAGCATCAAGGTGAGGTCACCCCAAAATTTACAAAATATCACTGAGTAAAAATCTGTTATCTAAGTGAAACACCTGAACAACTGAGCAGTTTTTATTTTACACAATCATCCCTTCTCATTAGTCTCCATTAAATAAAATGCAAGACAACAGCATTCGTGCAATAGGATTTGAGTATCTAATTCTGACATGTCATGTGCAGAGGTTGTAAAACTGTTACCTTTGTTTTTCTGAAGTTTTCTTTGTAAATCTGTTTTTTATAGTTCAAGATAGTTTATTTTAAATTTAGGGTTACCTTAGGACTATTTACTTTTTCTACACTATACATGAGCTCTTTAAGTGAGCTACAGTGAACTTCTCTTGGATATGCCCATCCATTTACCCATGTAATGGCATGAACTGCGGAATGCCAAAATGTTTTTAATGAGAGGTATTTGTAATCTTTTACTAAGGCACACAAAACAATACAAACATAGAATGTAGAAACGTTACCACCAGAATAAATTTTTTTTCATGTGTACAAGGTAAACCTAGAAACACAACTCTTTCCCCTCTGACACACAGCCAATATATCCCACGTCTTCAATTTACCAGCAGGCTACTTCAAAGCAAAATAAATAATTTCAGAAGTGTCATACAAAAAGTCAATGTGCTATTTCATAAATACTGCAAGTGTGGAGGTAACAGCCTGGGTAATTATACAGAACATAACAGTGAAAATATCTCCCCTAAATAAAGGTTACGTCATAATAGCTTTGGTCTGTAAAGTCATAGTGCTAAGAAAACTATCAAGAATACAGGGTGTTGCATTAAATTACATCAATGTTTACATAACAGATATCTAATATTGGATTTGTGCTAACTAATTTTGAGGTTCTACATTACAGACATAACCCTTCTACATACCATTATTCATGCTCCAAATGAATATATTAAAAATGTTTTGCACTGCTGTCTTTACTAAGTTTCAACAGGAACAGAATACCTTAATAGCAGAACTGGTCAAAATGTCACTTAACTTTCACAAAAATCATATGCCTTTATCTGTCATAGACTAAAATGGGAAATTGTTTATTGCATCATCTGAAAAACCTTGCAAATCACATCCAGAGAGCTTCTTGCATAAACATAACTCTGTTCTTTATTCTACAAGGAATATACAACATTCAAAGTAACAGGAAAAGGTAGGAGAGGGCTGTTACCCTTCTTGAAGATAGGAGTGACATTTGCTTTCTCCAGTTTTTGGGCAGTCCCCACAGTTGCTGCAATTGGTCAATTGCTGAGAGGGGCCTCACAGTTACATCTGCCAACTTCCTCAACACCCAGTATTTCATGGGTGCATCCCATCAGGGCCCATGGACTTAATTATTTCTAGTTTGCTGAGGTATCTCCTGACCTAGTCCTCTTGCACCAATGCCAAATCCCTTTTAACCTCAACCATGCTGTGATTCTGCATTCTTTGCAAAGAATGCAGAAGAGCCTTTGGCCCTTTGAGTCATAAGAGCACTACATTCAGAGAAGTAAGCAGATCAGGATTGTGTAGTAAAGAAAAAGGCAAAAGGAGATAAAGAAGCAGAGACAGCAATCAATATTACAGAAGAGGCAGTAAGCATAGTAAATATTGGAAATATTCTGCTTTTTGTAAGATTGTTGAAAAGAACTGTTAGTCCTTCTGCAGAGGAGGGTTCAGGCTACTGGTCACAATTTATGGCAATCTATTGAACAGAATAAAATCTTTTACTGAATGGAGAGGTCTGTAGAGCCAGAGGGGACACCACAGCAGATGCTACTGCTCTGAGAAAAGCAGCAGATCAAGAAACTGATAAAGTAACATATCTCTGGGCCAGTTCTGGAGAAAACAGCAGGATAAAAAGTGAAAAATCTGCTGCATAAAGGAAATACAAAACTTGCTATAGAGAGTACAGTTTAGAAGCTCGCAAGTCTAGTGAGAGAAAATGACCTTGACAAAACTATCATAAATCAGTGACTGTTAAACAGATGAATACAGCCTTTCAGAGTATCTAGCATGCAGTGAGACAAAGTGTAACAAAAAGAAAAAAAGTATGAGAAGTCCAAGTGTGGACACAGTCTGTGAAGGAAAAGTGATGGACACAATGAGGCCTCCTAATAAGAAAAAGCAGAAGAAGAAACACTGGAAACCTTATCAGTCTACAGCTTCCTCATTAGGGGAAGAGGAGGGGCAGGCACTGATCTCTTCTTTCTGGTAATCAGTGACAGAACCAAGGAAATGGCATGAAGTTGTATCAGGGGAGGTTTATAGGTTTATGCTGGATTTCAGGAGAAGTTTCTACACCCAGAAAGTCGTTGGGGACTGGAACAGGTTCCCAGGGAAGTGGTTAAGGCACCAAGCCTGTCTGAGTTAAGGAGTGGACAATGCTCTCAGTAGCTGGCAGGTTTGGAGCCTCTGCTGGAGAATATTTCATTATTGCATGGCAGTGCACAGGAAGAACAACTCTGGGTGATCAGGAACACTCAGCTACACAGAGGAAAAAAAGATGGGATGGATGAATTCTGATGCAGTCACTGCAAAAAGGCATTATGCTCATCATGTAAAGCAGAGTGAGGAAGGAAGACTGGGAGGACATGCAGAGTTGTCGTGTTTGTCTTCCCAAGTACATGTTACACATGATGGAGTCCTATTTCCTGGGAATGGCTGGACACCTGCCTGCCCATACGAAGCAGTGAGTAAATTCCTTGTTTTGTTTTCCTTCTGTGTCCAGTATTTGCTTTATCTGTTACTGTCTTTACATCATCCCAGGAGTTTTGTAACTTTTACTCTTCCAGCTCTTTCTTCCTTGCCCCTGGTAGTGGAGTGAGACAGTGGTTGCATGGTGCTTGGTTGATGACTTGGGTTAAACCACAATACCTCCCCATCCGCTGCCACTGGCACGTGCCAGTGCCAGGTTCCTCTCTGCTTACCATGCCTGCCATGCTTCTGGAAGCTGGTGCTCCTGGCCAGCTGTTGTATTGGTGCTCCTCAAAAACACTGGCAATGGAACCTGCTCCCATAGACACAGGAAGGAGCTATAGTTGTTTCTCCAGAATAAGGTAAAAGGCACAACCTTCTTTCTACTCCAGGAAGACCAAGATCCTGGCCTTGGTGGGATGTGCTGTCCCATCAGTTGTTCTCTTCAGTGAGACAGCGGTGCAGAAGAGATACAGGGAAGAGAAAGTGGAAAAGGGAGGGAGGGAGGGAGGGAGGGAGGGAAGGAGAGAGGAGATAGGGAGGGAGGAAGAATCACTCCATCAGCCTGACACTTCCTGACTTTGAGGATCAGCCAAGGGGCCAGCAAAGAAGTGTCTCCCTTGAAGCCCATTTCTTCATGCAAGTGTAGCTTTACAAGCAGCATCAAGGCCACTGTTTTCTTTAGACAGAGCCAATCTGTTCTGAGTGCTGTGATCAGTCACAGAACTCTGGTTATCCCTATAAAATGGTGTTTGATTCAGAGAAGCTGCTCTGAAACCCCAGTGCCCTGTATACCCTGGGAGGAACAACATCCTTTCAGTCACATAGCCTGTCATGACTGGCAGGCCGCAGCCATCCTGCCAGCCTGTTTGCCCAGAAGCCCCTCTGACCAAGGGACCACAGAGTCCTTCCCGTCCCCTTGGCCACAGAGAAAGGCAGTGCATGGAGCAGCATGTTTATTCCATCTGTGCAAAGGCACCATTGGCCTTTATTTGGCTCATTCTCCTATGTAAATGCACTGCTCCCTTCTCATTCAGAACCTCTTCCACTGTCATGGCTGCAGCAGTATTTCCTGCAGGAGGCGGTACCACCAACAGGGCCCTGGAGCTCCATGGATCTTTGGACTATGGAGGGTCATGGGATCTGGGACAGGCCCCAGGTGAAGAGAGACAAAGCAGCACCCAGTGACTGTCTCAGGGAAATAACAATTTACTTCCTGTTTTTTGAATAAAGATTTGCTGGAGCTTTGATTGTGCCACTGCTGGAGTGGCCTCTTGCAGGGCTGGGAGAGTTCTGGGGGCCGGAGGCCCTCCTCTTCCGGGGGTGCCGGGACCCCCCATGTGAGAAGCTCCTGCCTTGGATGGAAGAAGAGGCTCTGCATTTGCTGCCATCTTTCACCCTCAGCTCCTCCTGGGCCTGCACCTGCTCTCTGGACAAAGACACAGATGAGGGACAGTCAGTATCCCTGCAGAAGGCAGTTTGTGAGGTGCTGGCTTGGTCCTCCATATTGGAGCCTTCACGGCTGCTGGTAGGGTAGGCAGGATTTTGCTCCCAGGAGCTGGTGGAGCTGGCTGCAGGGTTGTAGTCCTTCTCCCCAGCACTGTGGGATTGCAGTAGCCTCTGGGCCTCCGTGCTGCATCCATGCACAATTACATTAATAAGGCCATAGACCAGCGGTGCTGTATATCCTTCAAGGTCAGGCTGTAGCATCTGGAACAATAACTTCCCATCCAGACCACAGAGGCATAGGGCCTGCAGGATGTGTCCCTCTGCATTCTTTGCCAGCCACCACTGGGACCCATATATTGCTTCCAGTCTTTGACACAGCCAGGGCAGCATGGGGTCTAGGAGATGCTTTTGACCTTGGAAAAGTTCTGCCCACACCTCAGGCAGGAGGCCCCCCACAGCCTCTGACCTCATAGGCCCCTGCTCAGCTGGGGACAGTGTTCCCTGTGGAGAAGATGGCAGGGATGGCACAGGGCAATGGGGGCTGTTTTCAGCCAAGTGGCTGGGAGCTCTTCTTGCCTGGCTACAGGTCTCTGGCAACTCTCCAGAGGGTGTGACAAGACACTGTAGGTAGTCATCTTCTTCACGCACAGAAAACTTGACAATCAAAATCGTTCTGTTGCAGACTGGGCACGCTGGTTTCCTGTCTGTCCAATGCATGATGCATCCCAGGCAGAACTGGTGGCCACAGGGCATTGCATAAGCAGCATCCTCATGAACATCATGGCAGATGGGGCAGCTCCACTCTCTCTTTGTGGACCTATCTGTACTCCATAGAGAGTCCTGGCGTCTGGGGGCCCCCCTTTCTGTGGGGTGCCGGGGTGCCCTATGTGAGTTCCAGCCCTGACAAGGCATAATGGGACTGTGGCTGCTGGCCTGGGCAGAGAAACTCGTCACCACCACCTCCCCCTGCTGTTTCTGGGGCTGCACCTGCTCTGTACCAATCTGCACAGATGGCTGGAGCATGCGGAGGGCACAGAGGGCAGCTTCTGACGTGCTGGGTTGGTCGTCCATGTCAGAGCCTGCAGGGCTGCTGGCAGGGCTTGGATGCCAACTGGGAGTCCCTCCCTGGGAGCTGGTGGAGCAGGAACTGGCCTCAGGGCTGTTGTCCTCCTTCCCAGCAGCATGGGAGTGCAGCAGCCTCTGGGCCTCCTCACTGCATTGGCCCACAATGAAATTGACAGTGGCATCAACCAGCTGTTCTGTGTATTCCTCCAGGAGAGGCTGCAGCATCTGGACCATAACCTCCTCATCTGGACCGCAGAGGCACAGGGCATACAAGATGCTGTTCTCTGCTCTCACTGCCAGCCACCACTGGGACCCATATATTGCCTCCAGCCTCTGGCGCAGCCAGGGCCGGAGAAACGTTTCGCTTGCTCTCCCTGTGCTCAATCCTCCAGATCTTGTGGACACACATGGCAGGAAATAAGACCTGAGTCAGCCTGAGTCAGGTCTCCCTGTGCCTGAATGAAAGTCCAAAGGGATGTGAGGTCGCAGTCTTACCCTAGAGACATCACAGTTCACCTCCAGGTGACTATATGTGACATAACAATGGGATGTCCAGCTCATTGGGATGGGACACTTGAACCAACACAGCACATTGAAGGCCAGCTTCTGTGTGTACCTGACTGGTACCTCAGCGTGCTCCAAAACCAAGTGATACCAATATTTGTTACACTCATTTTTACATTAACACATAGGTCTTTTATCCCCACCCTGATTAAAGGAAGTCTAATTTGTCTTCTAATACTTCTAAGGCTGCACATTTCTTTTGGTTCATGAGCAAACAAACAAAACTGCTTTAAAATGTATGGCATTCCCTTCAGAAGATGTTGCTTTTGATATATCTTCCAGCTGACAGGTGATCCTGATAGCAGTAGAGTGTATGCATGCGAGTACTTAGACATGTAATTAATCCATTTAAAATAAAAAGATTCTTTAAACTTTTTAAATTAAATCTTTGTACAGTGGTAGGAGTATTCAGTGAAGTACCACAAATCACTTTGGGGAGTTTTTCAAGCAATGGCCACCTATGTTTTCAAACTGGATTCAAAATGTGTTTGGTATTCCCCAGAAAAAAAAAAACTTCTATAACAAACTTGACATCACTCTCTTCATTTTGAAAACAAGCTAATCAGAGGTTTATATTTGATTGTGTGCCCTGTGTGACAACACTGTCAAAAAGGCTGCCTGGACATATCGGGCTGAGGGAAAACAGGTGATGGGTTTGAGATTGGCACCCAAATCTGCCTACACTATTCCCCAATGCTCCATCCAGCACCAGGAGAAGCATTGCTTATTTTTTTTTTCAGTATTTTATCCAATTACTCTTCAATTTTTCTTCTTGCTACTTTCAGCTTCTGTACATAGTCCTTTCATTCCTTTGATGTTTCTACCTCTTCCTTTCTTTGTACCTTCCTCATCCTGATTTTCAGCTCAGCTATTTACAGATGGCTTTTTTTTAACTCACCTGGTACCTGATGTGCCAGCACCAAAATAATTCTCATATTTTACCCCTAACTGCCTTCTTGTTGTGGCACTGTCACAGCTGGCAAAGCTTCAGTCTTTCACACGTGTTTTTTGGGCAGGAGGTGGGTAAGGGCAGACCAAGTGACTTCCTAAGGCCTACAGAGCAATGCCCTGCAAGCCAGACCTGTTCTCTTTCAGGCAAATCCTTCCTTCTTGGAAAGGACTTCAGAAGTTCATCATGGAAATGAAGCACTGTTGACAGGGCACTAGACTCTGAAAGGATTTCAAAGGGGAGAGGAAGCTCAGCTAGCACATGAGCCACAAGAAACTTTCTCCCCACCAGAATTCTGGCATCACAATAGCAGTGCTCCATGCTGGCCATCTCTCCCCAGGATATCCCCCATGTGCACGCCCCTCCTGCTGGCAATGGGCTCACTTTGGCTGCCGTGTGGGGCAGAGAAGTGAACAGGCACCCAGAGAGGGAGCATTTCAGAAAATGACAGCAGAGCAACCTTCCTCAGCAAAGTAATCTGAAATTACTTAAGAGTCCTAAGAGTCTGGAATGCGTCAGGGGTGGGGGTCAAAGATAGAACAAAATTCAAGAGGCACCAACCTCCTCAGTGTATCATTTCAGTCAAGGTACTGGGTTCAGGCCAAATACCATTCCTGACTTTACCTAACCCTTCTGTGGTTCTCAGACCCAAAATCCTTCTTGTCTTTTGTCAGCTTAACCATTTATGCCTCTTTGTCTACAGCTGGAGAGAGCTTTCCAGCTGCCACCTCTGCTCCTCTGTCAGCGCCTTTTCTCCCTGTTTCCGGGGGCCACCAACAGTTCCACATGCCTTTCTTCTGCACAGTCACACTCTACACATCACCTACCATTACTACATGCAGTTGCCTTGGTGGAGTAATTTTGTGCTTTGCTCTGAGGAGTTGGGAAGAGGTGTAAAAATTTGCCTAAGATAAATTTAGTAAGGAATCATTCCCACCCACTGTGGCAACAAGACAGAAAATACAAACATTTTAAAATATTGCTTGCTACAAACTCATATAAAACATATGAACATGAATGTCTTAAAACTTAGCAAGATAAAAACATGTAAACACTGGCTGCAGTAAAGAACAGCAATTCTTCAGTCCTCTCACCACTTCATCAGTCCATGAAACACCTCTCAAAGAAGAAAACTCAGTCCCACTTGGACTTACTTGTTCTGGTTTGAAAGGAAAACCAGTGAGAGAGTCCACGTCAGAAATACCATTTATTAGGAAAAGAGAAAAGGAAAACTAAAATTACATGCAATAATACAAAGGAAAAACCACGGACAAAGTCACAATACAACCTGTTGGTCAGGGTGTTGATAGCAGTCCAGTTGGACTGGACCAGGCAGTCCTCCTGGAGTGGGAAATGTGGCTGTGTTGGAACAGCAATCCTCTAGAAAGGGCGTAGTCTTCCTCTGAAGATCCAGTGGAAAAGACTGCCATTCCTCTGGGAATCCAGTGGAAAGAGTGCTTGTTGTGTCCCAAATCTCAGATTCTATGCAGGTGGGGATGCTTAGCTGCTCACCCCTGGGTGGAGCATCTCACAGTGGGCTGTTATCATTCTGGGAGTCATGTGGTGGGTCCATTAAACAGAAATGGCTCCTGGAAGGAGTTTTCTCTGAGTCATGGGAAAGGCATTGATGGGCCCAATAACAGGAGATATGGAAAAAACAATGCCCCTCCTGGTTTCAACAGGTCTTAAGGATGAGAGTAGAATACCTCTTTATATTGCAACCTAGGACACTACTTCATACAGAGGATCTACCTACTTGGTATTTTCTGTGTTCTCTGCCATAGAAAGTTTGGTGATCAAACCAACAAGAAAAGTCTGTAAAAAGAAATTTAGAAGACATCAAGAAAGGGACAATCACTAATAAACCTAATTTGGAAAAATTATCTTATTTCAATTACCCACTGCATTGACAGTATGATGAGGATTCATAGCACCATGTAGGCAAACTTCATTAAGAATCCAGGGAAACTGAGTATCTATTTATTCCCCATTTTCTTCCCAGAGAGCCTCTAGGGATATTTGAATTCACCACGCTCTGTCAACCACCATAACTTTTTGGAGGGGATGCCAAGATTTTGTTTTCTCAGTCTTGATCCTTAAATGTTGAGATGATTTACAGAAGAAGGTGAATGGGCATCAGCTGTTTCTCATGCATTGCTTGGGGTTCTCCCCCTGCAAGGGATCCAAACTTTTCACACCACAAGTTGTTCCCCAGGCAAAAGACCAGGGATTTTCACCTTTTCACCATATGCATCCTTCTCTAAAAGACTTATTTCATTCCCCCAAATCCAAATTCGCAAAACATTCTCCATTTCCCTTTCTTTGGCATCATTGCTAATTTTCCCATGTAGTTCAACTACTTCTGTTGCAGAATGAGGTATCACTGCCAGACACTGCATCCTGATAAGCGAATTCCTTCTTTATCATTGGACAGGGCTTGGGATGAGAAGGAGGGAAGAAGATTGGCTTTGCAGAGTCGAACCCCTCCTCCAGGGAGCAGAGGAAGGCGACATCATCTTCGGGGCATCCTGCCTCTGTATTTTATAGGGGGAGGCAGAGTTTGGGTGACGGGTGGGGTTGGACTTTGAGGCACTAAAGCCCTCCCAAGGGCTGCAGGGCTGACCTTGCAGTCAGGGAGGCCCTGCTGTTCCTGGAGTCTGGAAAACGCTGCTTCCAGGCCTTCTCCAGCAGTGTTAAATTGCAACTCTAAAGCTCTTTGGCTTTGGAGGAGCGTGTTTAACTGGTTTCTCATGGTTTGGGGGCTGGCTTCATCCTGACATTCAATTCCTACTCTGGCCTGAGGCTGGCTATTATTTCAGGCTCTGAAGCAATTTGCAGCTGATGCAGCTCCTTTTCCAGCTGATGGGCACCATACAGCTCTGAGTCAAACCTCCATGCATATGGATACCAGGCATGGTCCTTTACTGGGAGTTTTTAATTTTCTTCTACCAAAGTTCATGATTTCTCGACAAGAAACTGTGGATGGGGCTAGTTTCTCTCCGTCCCCATCTCTCTTTAGGGCTGGACAAGCTTTCTATATAAGCTTTTAGCAAGTGTGTCAGTGGAGAGCAGTTCAGATCAGTTTCTGGGTGGGATTCCATTGCTTTCCTGCCAGAAAAGAGCAGCTTTGACCGTAAATTTATTTCTCCTTTATTATGTCACGAGCCCTTACTGCTATATAAAACGCCCATGTCACCTCAAGTGTACCCTGCTTGTTGTGCCAATCAAAATGTAAAGCGCAAATAACATTGCTCTATGAGACACTTTAAAAGGACTTAAACTTGTTCATGTACTCTGTAAGAAATGGGGGAGAAATACTGACAAGTTCTCGAGAATTCAGAACAAGAAAAAAACATTCACTGGCAACTTTTGAAAATTAGAGAACTTTAAAGGCACAAAAAATTTAGGGCAGGATTCAATCAACATTGTGAGAAATAGCTACTCACTTTTCATAGATCAGAATAGTTTATTAAACCTTATCAAAAATACAACAGAAGACTGAATCAAGAAAAAAGGTTATGGCGCTGGGAGGAAAAGATTTTCCCAGCCATTTGCCCAGCAGCCTCACAATGGAGGTTTTCCCGTTTTAACCCTTTAACCCCTCCCAAAGTTCCATCCATCAATCCTTTCTTTGCTGTCCAGTGGTGGAGATCTCTTCCCCAAATTCTGATTGGAGGTCAGATGTCACCATAGTGACAAGCCAGCCCTCCCAGATGTCCCAACTCCAGCTGTCGCTTGATAACCACATGAGGGGGTACAACATAACTATAAATCTATAAAACTTTTCTTAACCTGTGGTATTGGCGGAAGAAATGCGGCACTCAATATGAGTGATCAGCAAATCTCAAAACTTTATTGATAAGCACACACATTTATATTGGTGTTAATGAGGCCAATACATATTGCAAAAGGCGAGCTCATTATTGGTTAGTTACTTATCAGCTAACTACGCCTACCTTAGCATTCTTGTGACTACTGTGTTGCAGCTGTTCTCATCTTTTCTTCATATTTCTAACTAACCATCCTCTCCCCCATCCTGATGTTGCACCAAGGGCACAGTGCCCTTGCCAGGTTTGGACACTGACTGCTGACTCCCATCCTCGTCTCCTTCTTGCTTAACTGATGGTATTATATCAGTGTGACCTTTGTCAGGTAGCTAACTGTCCACAAAATCCTCCATATTAACCTATATACATGATATTAAACTATTAATTGTGAGAGTCAGTCATCGCATTACTCATCTATCACAACATAAAACATTCCATGAAGCATTAACTTAGCCCATTCAACTTAACAAACTCGGTTAGTTAAATTACATTTAGATTACTAAGCCTGTTAGATTTTAAATTACTCAAAAATCTGAGAGGAGGGAAAAGGGAGAAGAAAGAGAAAGAGAGAATGACAGAAAGGAACCAACATAGCTATCACTCCAGGTTCCTTTGTTTATTCTTCCCTCTATTCTATGCCTTCCCTCTATTCTATGTCTTCTTCTTGAGGGGGTCCTTGTAAAACCTCTCCTCTCTCCCCTTCTCCATGACAATGGAGGGGGACAATGGAAAAAAACAATAGATGAGAGGTTAAAACTATTAGAGTTACAATGTAGTGAGGAAATAAAAAGCAGTGCACAACAATAAGAAGAAAATTGTGCAAAAGGCGTAATGACTTAAGCAACAAAGGTGAAGTGTCACATGGGGCCCCTGGAACAAAGACGCAATGGCGAGGGCTTACAGAATGGTTCTGATGGTAGATGGGGGCTGCTGGTGCTACCTGAAGCAGCTGTGCACCTGCAGTGGCAGTTTCCTGCTCCCTCTCTGCAGCAGGGATGGTGGCAGTGGCGATGGTGATGGGTGTCTCTCTGTCCCTGCAGAGCTCTGTTTCACACTGCCCCTGCCATCATTCAGCCACGCTGGGCATGTGTGTGGGAATGGGATTTGCCACTTTGCTGCTTCTTCCTACCACTCTGCTGGGCTCCACTTGGCTTAGCTGGATTCACTTGGGATCAGTGTCAACACTCTGGCTTGCCTTGTTCTGCTGGAGTGGAAAAACAGTCCCACATGCCACCCTGGCCCTGATGGTTTCAGCTGTGTGTCAAAGCTGTCACTTCCGTGCCCCCCATCTTGAAGGAACAAGCTGGAACAAGCCTTCTGGCTTTTGCTCAGCAGCAATAGTGCCCAAAGACCACTAATGTGGTTCTTCACATCCTGGTCCCTTCTCAGTGCTCAGCTTCTCAGTGTGGGCTCTAGGGGCTCAGGTTGCTTGCTGTGTGACACAGGGGATGCAGCTGGAGTGATGTAGTGA
>NW_024373702.1:0-1107 GCF_014805655.1 Passer montanus
TTTGTCACCCCTTTGTCACCTCCTTCCCCCATTTGGGGGGGCTCCTTTCCCCTTTTGGGGTCTCCCTCTCATTTTGGGGGGCTCCTTCCCCCTTTGGGGCCTCTCTCCCCAATTTGGGGGGGCTCGTTTCCCTTTTTGGGGTCGCCTTCCCTTTTTGGGGGTTTCCTTCTCCTTTTGGGGTCCCTTCCCCTTTGGGGTCTCCCTCTCCTTTTGGAGTTCCTTCCCCTTTTGAGGCCTCTCCAATTTGGGGGGCTCGTTTCCACTTTGGGGTCTCCCTCTTCTTTTGGAGTTCCTTCCCCTTTTGGGGTCTCTTCCCTTTTTGGGGTCCCTTCGCCTTTTGGGGCCTCTCTCCCCAATTTGGGGGACTCGTTTCCACTTTGGGGTCGCCTTCCCTTTCTGGGGGTCTCCCTCTCCTTTTGGGGTCCCTTCGCCTTTGGGGTCTCCCTCTCCTTTTGGGGCCCTTTCCCCTTTTGGGGTCCCTTCCCCTTTTGGGGCCTCTCTCTCCAATTTGGGGGGCTCGTTTCACCTTTGGGGTTGCCTTCCCTTTTTGGGGGTTTCCCTCTCCTTTTGGGGTTTCCTTCCCCTTTGGGGTCTCCCTCTCCTTTTGGGGCCCTTTCCCCTTTTGGGGTCCCTTCCCCTTTGGGGTCTCTCCCCAATTTGGGGGGCTCATTTCCCCTTTGGGGTCGCCTTCCCTTTTTGGGGGTTTCCCTCTCCTTTTGGGGTTCCCTTCGCCTTTGGGGTCTCCCTCTCCTTTTGGGGCCCTTTCCCCTTTTGGGGTCCCTTCCCCTTTGGGGTCTCTCCCCAATTTGGGGGCAGAAGAAGCCCCCCAAAAGCGGGCCGGTGTTTTCCCCTCCGCTCCCCCTCCCCAGCAGATTTTGGGGGGTCTGTGCAGCCCCCCCGCTCGGGGGGGGGGCGGCCGGACGTCGGTGGCCGCGGCGACACTCGGGGACAGCGGCGACACGCGGGGACAGCGGCGACACGCGGGGACAGCGGCGACACGCGGGGACAGCGGAAGGGAGGGCCGGAGGTGGCACTGGGGAAGTGGGGGAGGGGCGGGCGCGGGGACCCGCGGGGACAATGGGGACAGCGGGGACAGCGGGCGCGGGG
>NW_024373702.1:2787-9921 GCF_014805655.1 Passer montanus
CCCCGTGACCCCTCCCCTGTCCCCAAACCTCAGGACCCCCCTGCCCTCCCCCACCGGGACGGAAAATGGGGATTTTCCCCCCAAAAATTGAAATTTGGGATTTTTTTTTTTCCCTTGAAAATGCTGGATTTGGGTAAAAAAATTGGGATTTTTTTTTTTCCCTGGAAATGGAAATTTGGGATTTTTTTTGTCCTTGGAAATGGACCCCCAGGACCCTCCCCAAACCTCAGGACCCCCCTGCCCTCCCCCACCGGGACGGAAAATGGGGATTTTCCCCCCAAAAATTGAAATTTGGGATTTTTTTTTTTCCCTTGAAAATGCTGGATTTGGGTAAAAAAATTGGGATTTTTTTTTTTCCCTGGAAATGGAAATTTGGGATTTTTTTTGTCCTTGGAAATGGAAAATTAGGATTTTTTTCCCCCAAAAAAATTGAAAATTGGGATTTTTTTTCCCTTGAAAATGCTGGATTTGGGTAAAAAAAATGGGATTTTTCCCCCTGGAAATGGAAAATTGGGATTTTTTTCCCCTGGAAATGCCAGGTTTGGATGGAAAATTGGGATTTTTTTTCTCCTGAGAATTGGGATTTTTTTCCCTTGGAAATGTCAGATTTGGGTGGAAAATTGGGATTTTTTTTCCCCTGAAAATTGAAAATTGGGATTTTTTTTTTTTCCATTGAAAATGCTGGATTTGGGTTTAAAAAAATGGGATTTTTTCCCCAAAAAATTGAAAATTGGGATTTTTTTTTCCTTCTAAATGCTGGATTTGGGTAGAAAATTGGGAATTTTTCCCCCTGAAAATGGAAAATTGGGAATTTTTTTTTCTCCCTGAAAGTGGAAAATTGGGATTTTTTTTCCCCAAAAAAGCCCCCCCCGCCCCTTCCCCAAAATTTGGAAGATTTTTGGGGCTCTCCCTCCCTCCCCGTGGGGTTTCTGCCCCCCAAATTCTGACCAAAAGAACCCCGTGGAAATAAACCAGTTCAAACCAGTTCAAACCAGTTCAAACCAGTTCAAACCAGTTCAACCCAAAAGCTGCAGTTTGGTCCCAAGAGGGTAAAAATGGGGATAAAATAGGTAAAAAATACAGATTAAACAGGTAAAAAGAAAGTGATTAAATGAGGTTTAAAGGGTTTAAAAATTGGGTTAAAATTTGGGATATAAGGGGTTAAAATAGGGATTAAAATGGGTTAAAATAGGGATTGTAAAGGGTTAAAATAGGGATTGTAAAGGGTTAAAATAGGGATTATAAAGGGTTAAAAATAGGGATTGTAAAGGGTTAAAATAGGGATAAAATGGGGGGAAATGCAGGGATAAAAAAGGGATTAAAAGGAGTAAAAATAGGGGTGAAATGGGTTAAAATGGATTAAAAATATGAACAAAAATTAGGTAAAAATAGGGATAAAATGGGGGGAATTGGAGGGATAAAAAAGGGATTAAAAGGAGTAAAAATAGGGGGGAAATGGGTTAAAATGGATTAAAAATATGAACAAAAATTAGGTAAAAATAGGGATAAAATGGGGCAAAATAGGGGTAAAAATGGGTTTTAAAATGGGTTAAAAATACACATAAAAATGGGCTAAAAATTGGGATAATGGGTTTAAAAGGGTTACAAATAGGTGTAAAAAGGGTTAAATAGGGGTAAAAATAAGTTAAAAATAAATGGAAATGGGTTTAAAATAGGGGGTAAAATTGGGAAAAATAGGGGTTAAAATTGGGAAAAAATAAGGATTAAAAATGGAGAAATATAGAAATTAAAATTGGGGAAAATAGGGATTAAAAGATATAAAAATTGGATAAAAATAGGGATTAAAATTGGGGGAAAATAAGGATTGAAAATGGAGAAATAAAAATTGGGAAAAATAGGGGAAAATGGGTTAAAATATGTGAAAATTGGTTAAAATAGGGATTAAAATTGGGGGAAACTAAGGATTGAAAATGGAGAAATAAAAATTGGGAAAAATAGGGATTAAAAGATATAAAAATTGGATAAAAATAGGGATTAAAAATGGAGAAATATAGAAATTAAAATTGGGAAAAATAGGGATTAAAATTGGTAAAAAATAGGGATTAAAAATGGAGAAATATAGAAATTAAAATTGGGAAAAATAGGGGGAAAATGGGTTAAAATATATGAAAATTGGTTAAAATAGGGATTAAAATTGTAAAAAAAATAGGGATTAAAGAGGGTTAAAATAGGGGGAAAATGGGTTAAAATATATGAAAATTGGTTAAAATAGGGATTAAAATTGTAAAAAAAATAGGGATTAAAGAGGGTTAAAATAGGGGGGAAATGGGTTAAAATCTGTAAAAAATGGGTAAAAAGAGAGGAAAAAATGGGTTCAAACCACGGAAAAAAGGGGAAATGTCCCCCAGGTCCCTGGGGACCGGCAGCTGGCATCAGAGGTGGCATCAGGAGGTGACAGGGTGGCATCCGGGTGGCATCAGGAGGTGGCAGTGCTGGCCGTGCCCCAGGCTCTCTTTTCCACCAGGGCACAGTACCTGTCGGGCACCCCGCTGTCCCTGCGGGTGGCACAGAGGGGACATCAGCGGTGCCAGGAGGTGCCCGAGGTGGCACAGGGGGTGACAGAGGTGCCAGGAGGTGCCCGAGGTGGCACAGGGGGTGACAGAGGTGACAGAAGAGGTGCCAGGCGGTGCCCGAGGTGCCCCCGCACCTGAGGCGCTGCAGTTTCTGCTGTCCCACGCGTGCCAGGTGCTCTGCCCGCTCCCGTGCCCGTGCCAGCTCCCGCTGTCCCTCCTCCATGGCCGCGGCTCTGTCGCGCTGTCGCCGCTGTCGCGACTCCCGGATCTGCTCCTGCAGCGCCTCCGCCTGGGCGCGCTGTGCCCGCTGCCGTGCCAGCTGCTGCTCCTGCTCCCGGGCCAGCTGCTCCTGCTGGGCGCTGGGGACACGGGGACCACCAGTGCAGGTGCTCGTGGCGCTCGGTGTGGCCCGAGCCCGCCAGCGTGGCCGTGGCCTCGGACAGGAAGGCCACGAAGTAATTGCTGAAGTGGAACGAGAGGGCGCTCTCGTAGGCACGGAGCCACCTGGGACAGGGGACAGGGGACAGGGGACACGGGGGGCATTGGGGACAGGGACAGGGGACACTGGGGACAGGGACAGGGGACACTGGGGACAGGGACAGGGGACACTGGGGACACTGGGGACACTAGGGATACTGGGGACACTGGGGGCATTGGGGACACTGGGGACAGGGGACACTAGGAACACTTGGGATATTGGGGACACTGGGGACAGAGACAACTCCCGACAGCGCCGGTCCCGCTGCGCCGCTTCCCGGCTGTGATTGGAGCGCAGAGCTTCCTGAGGGGACATCGGGGACAGTGACAGGGACAGGAGACACTGGGGGCATTGGGGACACTGGGGACATTGGAGACAGTGACAGGGACAAGGGATATTGGGGACACTGGGGACAGGGACAGCTCCCGGCAGCGCCACTGCCGTTCTGCTGCCACCTGGCTGCGCTTGGTCCGCAGAGCGCCGGGGAGGTGACAGAGCCCCGGGGAGGGGACAGGGGTGGCAGTGCCACCCACCTGCGCCTCCTGCCAGCCCCGCTCGTGCTCCTGCGTGGCCTTGAGCCGCTCCAGCTCCCGCTGCCGCTCCCGCCGCAGCCGCGCCCGCTCCGCCTCCAGCGCCGCGTCCCGCTCCTGGGGACAGCGACAACGATGGGGACAGGGGGACAGGGACACCGGGACAGCGACACCGCTGGGGACAGGGGGACAGCGACACCGGGACAGGGACACGGCTGGGGACAGGGACACAGTGGGGGACAGAGCCCTGGGAAGGTGGCAAAGCCCTGGGGAGGTGACAGCGCCCTGGGGAGGTGACAGCGCCCGGGGGAGGTGACAGCGCCCCGGGGGAGGTGACAGTGCCCGGGGGAGGTGACAGCGCCCGGGGGAGGTGACAGTGCCCCGGGGGAGGTGACAGTGCCCGGGGGAGGTGACAGCGCCCGGGGGAGGTGACAGTGGCCTGCCAGCCCCCCCTCACCCCCTTCTGGCGCTGCTCCTCCAGGGCCCGCAGCTCCGCTCGCCTGTCGCGCTCCCTGTCGCGCTGTCGCAGCCGCTGGTTCTCCGCGTCCACCGCCTTCATCTCGGCCAGGAGCTGCCGCTTGCGCTGCTGCTGCTGCTGCCAGGCCTGGGGACACCGCGGGGACACCGCGGGGACACCGATCCCGTCACCGCAGAGCCCCGCTAACCCCGCCTGCCCATGGGGATCCCAATTCCGTGGGACCCCCAAGCCCCTGGGATCCTCCATTTCCCGGGATGCCCAATTCCCTGGGATCCCAAACCCCTGGGATTCCCCCGCTATAGATCCCAAACCCCTGGGATCCCAAACCCCTGGAATCCCCTTGCTATAGATCCCAATTCCCTGGGATCCCAAATCCCTGAGATCCCCCTCATTAGGAACCCCATTTCCTGGAATCCCCATTCCCTGGGATCCCCATTCCCTGGGATCCCAAACCCCTGGGATTCCCCTATAGATCCCAATTCCATGGGATCCCAAACCCCTGAGATCCCCCTCATCAGGACCCCCATTCCCCGGGATCCCCATTCCCTGGGATCCCAATCCCCTGGAATCCCAATCCCCTGGAATCCCCTTGCTATGGATCCCAATTCCCTGGGATCCCAAATCCCTGAGATCCCAAATCCCTGAGATCCCCCTCATCAGGACCCCCATTCCTTGGGACCCCCCTTCCCTGGGATCCCCAGCAGCTCCGTGTCCCCTCCCGCTGATGCCACCACGTCCCCAAGGCCACCAGCGCCCCAATCCCACCCCACACTCTTCCCAACCCTTCCAACCCGAGTTCCCAAACTCCCGAATTCCCGCTGGGAATCTCCCACCTCGCGATCCTCCCTCTTCATCTGCTCCAGGTGCTCCACGAACCTCTGGCCCTCCTGGAATTTCTGCTCGGCCCTCAGCGCCCGCTGCTCCTGCCGCTCCTCTATCTGCTGGAGCACCTCCAGCTTGATGCTGGGAATTCGGGAAGCATTCGGGAATTATTTGGGAATTTGGGAATTCAGGAATTTGGGAATGGAAAAGTTCTGGTCTGGCTCCAGAACTGTGGAGTGCACGGGGTGGGGAAGGGGAAAGGAGGGGAAAGGGAAAGGAGGAGAAAGTGAAATGGAAAAAGGGAAAAAGAAAAGGGGAAAAGGAGGAAAAAAAGGAAAGGAGAAAGAGGGAGAAATGAAAAAGTGGAAAAGGAGAGAGGGAAAAGAAAGGAAAAGGGGAAAGGAGAAAGGGGAGAAAGGAGAAAGGCAAAAAAAAAAGGGAAAAGAAGGAAAAGGATGGGAAAGAAAGGGAAAAGGGGAAGGGGAAAGAGGGAAAAAAAGAAAAGGAAGGAAAGGGGGAGAAATGGGAACAAGGATGGCACAAAATAAATGGGAAAAAGGGAGGAAAAAGGGAAAACAAGGTGGGAAAGGGGGAAAAAGGGGGGAAAGAGGGTGAAACCGCTATAGATCCCAATTCCCTGGGATCCCAAATCCCTGAGATCCCCCTCATTAGGAACCCCATTTCCTGGAATCCCCATTCCCTGGGATCCCCATTCCCTGGGATCCCAAACCCCTGGGATTCCCCTATAGATCCCAATTCCATGGGATCCCAAACCCCTGAGATCCCCCTCATCAGGACCCCCATTCCCCGGGATCCCCATTCCCTGGGATCCCAATCCCCTGGAATCCCAATCCCCTGGAATCCCCTTGCTATGGATCCCAATTCCCTGGGATCCCAAATCCCTGAGATCCCAAATCCCTGAGATCCCCCTCATCAGGACCCCCATTCCTTGGGACCCCCCTTCCCTGGGATCCCCAGCAGCTCCGTGTCCCCTCCCGCTGATGCCACCACGTCCCCAAGGCCACCAGCGCCCCAATCCCACCCCACACTCTTCCCAACCCTTCCAACCCGAGTTCCCAAACTCCCGAATTCCCGCTGGGAATCTCCCACCTCGCGATCCTCCCTCTTCATCTGCTCCAGGTGCTCCACGAACCTCTGGCCCTCCTGGAATTTCTGCTCGGCCCTCAGCGCCCGCTGCTCCTGCCGCTCCTCTATCTGCTGGAGCACCTCCAGCTTGATGCTGGGAATTCGGGAAGCATTCGGGAATTATTTGGGAATTTGGGAATTCAGGAATTTGGGAATGGAAAAGTTCTGGTCTGGCTCCAGAACTGTGGAGTGCACGGGGTGGGGAAGGGGAAAGGAGGGGAAAGGGAAAGGAGGAGAAAGTGAAATGGAAAAAGGGAAAAAGAAAAGGGGAAAAGGAGGAAAAAAAGGAAAGGAGAAAGAGGGAGAAATGAAAAAGTGGAAAAGGAGAGAGGGAAAAGGAGGGAAAAGAAAGGAAAAGGAGGGAAAAGAAGGGAAAAGGGGAAAGGAGAAAGGGGAGAAAGGAAAAAGGCAAAAAAAAAAGGGAAAAGAAGGAAAAGGATGGGAAAGAAAGGGAAAAGGGGAAGGGGAAAGAGGGAAAAAGAGAAAAGGAAGGAGGGAAAGGGGAAACAGAAAAGAAGGAAAAGGGAAAAGAGGAAAGGGGGAAAGGAAAAGAGGGAAAAGGGAAGAGGAAAAAAAGAATGGGGAAAGAGAGAAGAGATAAGGGAAAAGGGATAAGGAAAAAAGAGGAGAGGGAAAAGACGGGAAAAGGGTAGAGGAAAAAGAAAGAGGAAAAGGAAAGAGGAAAAGGAAAGATGAAAAGGGTAGAGGAAAAGGAAAGAGGAAAAGGAAAGAGGAAAAGGAAGCGCAGACCTGATGAGCTGCTGCTTCCTGCAGCGCTCCAGCTCCTCCTGCAGCTGCAGCTCCTTCTCCCGCTCGCTGTCCATGAGCCGCTGCAGGCGCTGCTCCTCCGCCCGCAGCTCCCCCTGCATCTGCCGCTTCTCCGCCAGCTGATGGTCCAGGATGGAGCTGCAGCGGGCACTCAGCAGCAGCTGGGGAAATGGGAATGGGAAATGGGAAATGGGAAATGGGAAAGGGAGCCCTGGAGCTTCTCCTGCCTGTCCAGGATGGAGCTGCAGCGGGCACCCAGCAGCAGCTGGGGAAATGGGAATGGGAAATGGGATAAGGGACAAGGGAAATGGGAATCAAAATGGAAAAGGGAGCCCTGGAGCAGCCACTTCTGCCTGTCCAGGATGGAGCTGCAGCGGG
>NW_024373703.1:0-457 GCF_014805655.1 Passer montanus
ATTTGTTTCACAAAAAAAGCCCCAAAAAAGGGTTCAGAATTTTTGGGATTTTGGGATTGGGAATTTGGGGATTTTTTGGGGATTTTTGGGACGGGTTGGGCAGCTCAACTCCGCCAAGAAACCCCCAAAAACGGGTGGCAATTCGCCAATTTTCGACAATTTTGGGAAATTGGGGGTGGGGGAATGAATTCAGGGAAAAATCCAAAAAAAACGGTGCAAAAATCCCAATTTTTGGCAATAATTTGGTCCAAAAATGGTGGAAAAAATCTGAATTTTTGAGGAATAATTTGGTCCAAAAATGCTTTAAAAAATTGGAATTTTTTGAAGTAATTTGGTTCAAAAAATGGTGCGAAAATTCTGGATTTTTGGCAATAATTTGGTCCAAAAATGGTGGAAAAATTTGAATTTTTGGGAATTAATTTCATCCCAAAATGGTGCAAAAATCTGAATTTTTGGG
>NW_024373704.1:0-457 GCF_014805655.1 Passer montanus
TAAAGAATTCAGCTCTAATGCCAAGCACCTTGCATCCTTTTTGGCACAGGGCTACAGAGATGACGGAATAGTGCTTGCCCTGACCTTGCAGTTTTTATCACCATGACTAAGATAATCTCCCAGGAGATGAGCAATGTGTTCACATCATCTGGATGTGAACTGGCAAGGAGAGCCAATCCCTCAGTGGGGCTGCACTTACCCTGAAAGGTAGCTGGAGGCACCTCTGCAATGGAGATCCCCATGGATAGGAGCCTCTCCCCATCTCCTGGGACCTGACACTGGAATAGCTACAGAATGGGAGCAAGCACCCTTCCCTGGCTTCAGCAGCTCCCTGCACAGATGATAGTTATTTGGAAGACTGTCTTTTTTGGAGAAAATTGCCTTTCCTTCGTCATTATCCAGAGGTATAATCTAGGGTTATGGATTCCACCTTGAAGATCAGGTGCCTACAAATTGA
>NW_024373705.1:0-457 GCF_014805655.1 Passer montanus
GATTTTTTTGGGGATTTTTTGAGATTTTTATCGCGATTTTTGGTGAATTTTTCTGATTTTTTTAACCTGTTTTGTGATTTTTTTGCATTTTGGGGGATTTTTTGGGGCACCTTGGGCCATTTTGGGGTGAATTTCTGGATTTTGGGGTGGTTTTGGGCATTTTGGGGTGGATTTGGGCCCTGTTGGGGTGGTTTTGGGGCTTTTTGGGGTGGATTTGGGCCCTTTTGGGGTGGTTTTGGGCAATTTTGGGGTGGTTTTGAGTTATTTTGGGGTGAATTTTTGGCATTTTGGGATGGTTTTGGCATCTCTTGGTGCTTTGAGGGCATTTTGGGGTGATTTTAGTCCCTTTTGGGCTGGTTTTGGGCTGGTTTTGAGCTATTTTGGGGCGGTTTTGGGCTATTTCAGGCTGGTTTTTTTCGGGTTTTTTTGTTTTTTTCCCGTTTTTTTTGTTTTTTTC
>NW_024373706.1:0-457 GCF_014805655.1 Passer montanus
GCCTACAGCCTCACAAGAGCCTTTGAAAGGAGATATCCAGCTCTGGATCTGCTTACAAATGGACATAAAACTCCTTTGAAATGGGTGCAGGAATAGGCTTCTTGCTGCTGTTTGTCCACTTAAAACCAGTGAAGGTTTCCAATGAGCCTGTCACACCTGAGATTGAGTAGTAATGGCTGAGCAGGGGTATCTCAAACCACAGCTGACCTTATCATCTGCTGTGTTTCCTGGAAGACCCAGAGATTAAGAGGTTCATAGAGTTCATCTCAAATCCTGTAAATCAGTTCATAAGAGTCTTCCTCTCCAATAAAGACTGAACTTTATCAATAACATTAAATATTACATAATCTCAAATATTGTTATAGGTTTCAGGGGTACTTGAGCTTGAACTAGAGCTTGTACTGAAGCTTGAACTAGAAAAGCAGAATCAAGGATGAACTTGCTTTTTTTGCCTTTC
>NW_024373707.1:0-457 GCF_014805655.1 Passer montanus
CCTATTTACTGAATAAGTGCAGATCAACAAATGCTATTGTATGAAATAATATGCTACATTGATTGCTCACACAGTATTAATTTGTAATCATACATAAACTATTATATACTTGTAAAAATCTCTTACTAGTACATTTTAAAAGGCTGGACTTCAAGAACAGAAAAAAACATTCTGAAAACACTTTCAATTTCTGTAAGTTTTGGAGTTTTACATATAAAAAGTTTTTGGAATGCAAAATTAAAGGCAACTTAAAATCTGCTGACACTTGCATAAATTTTTTGAAGTGTAGAAAATAACATGTGAATATGTGTACACCAAAAGAGTACAGGAATTTCAGAACAAAATTTTTAGAGATTAATTTTTCAGGAGTGACTAAGGACTCAATCTTACCTTCTGGAAACCATGCAGGGCACAGTAAAGAGCCAGGAATTAATGAAATCTGAAACTCTGGCACTGA
>NW_024373708.1:0-457 GCF_014805655.1 Passer montanus
TTTTGGGCTGATTTTTGGGTGATTTTGGGATGATTTTGGGCAAATCTTGTGTTCATTTTTTTCGGAATTTCTGGATGAATTTTGGGCAAATTTTCAGTGAATTCCAGGGTTAATTTTTGGTGTTTCTGGACGAATTTTGGAGTGAATTTTGGGTGATTTTGGGCTCAGTTTTGGGATAATTTCAGGGTTAATTTTGGGCCATTTTGGGCAAATCTTGGGCTGATTTTTTTGGTGTTTCTGGACGAATTTTGGAGTGAATTTTGGGTGATTTTGGGCTCAGTTTTGGGATAATTTCAGGGTTAATTTTGGGCCATTTTGGGCAAATCTTGGGCTGATTTTTTTGGTGATTCTGAGTGAATTTAGGGCTAAATTTTTGGGATAAATTTAAGGTGAATTTTGGGTGATTTTGAGCAAATCTTGAGCTGATTTTTTTGGTGTTTCTGGATGAATTTTGGGC
>NW_024373709.1:0-457 GCF_014805655.1 Passer montanus
AGGGATGGGGCAGGGACACAGGGACAGGGTCAGGGACATTGATACTGGGATGGGGACACAGGGATGGGGATAGGGACAGGGTCAGGGACAGGGATGGGGGTACAGGGATGGGGATGGGACAGGGATGGGGACAGGGATGGGGACATTGGTACTGGGATGGGGACACAGGGACAGGGACAGGGACAGGGACAGGGATGGGGATGGGACAGGGATGGGGACAGGGACAGGGATGGGGATGGGACAGGGATGGGGACAGGGACAGGGACATTGGTCCTGGGATGGGGACACAGGGACAGGGATGGGGACGGGGATGGGGATGGGACAGGGACAAGGGAACAGGGACAGGGGACAGGGATGGGGCATTGGCAGTGGGATGGGGACACAGGGACGGGGATGGGGATGGGACAGGGACAGCAAAAGGGACAGGAATGGGGATGGGACAGGGATGGGGACAGGG
>NW_024373710.1:0-457 GCF_014805655.1 Passer montanus
CCATCCCAAAATCCCAAAAATCCCCAAAAGTCCCATCCCAAAATCCCCCAAATCCCAAAAAATCCCAGCCCAAAAATCCCAGCCCAAAAATCCCCCAAATCCCAAAGAAATCCCAGCCCAAAATCCCAAAAAATCCCTGAAATCCCCAAAAAAACCCAGCCCCCAAAAAATCCCCAAAAATCCTCCAAATCACCAAAAAATCCCAGCCCAAAAATCCCAAAAATCCCAGCCCAAAATCCCAAAAAAAACCCATCCCAAAAGTCCCAAAAATCCCCAAAAAATCCCAGCCCAAAAATCCCCCAAATCCCAAAAAACTTCCCCAAATTCCAGCCCAAAGTCCCAAAATCCCAGCCCAAAAATCCCAAAAATCCCAGCCCAAAATCCCAAAAAAAACCCATCCCAAAAGTCCCAAAAATCCCCAGTCCCATCCCAAAAATCCCCCAAATCCCCAAAAGTT
>NW_024373711.1:0-456 GCF_014805655.1 Passer montanus
TTTTTACCCAAATTTATTCCATTTTTTCCTATTTTTCCCCCCAATTTTTTCCGCCATTTCCCTCCTAAATTTCTCATTTTAATCTCATTTTTTCCCATTTTTCCCCCAATTTTCCCCAAATTTTCCTCAATTTCCAATTCCCATTTCTTCCCAATTTTTACCCAAATTTATTCCATTTTTCCCCAATTTTTTACCTTTTTTTCCATTTAATCTCATTTTTTCCCCACTTTTTACCCCAAATTTCCCATTTTTAATCTCTTTTTTTCACCATTTTTCCCCAATTTTCCCCAATTTTTTCCCCATTTTTATCCCATTTTTCCCAATTTTTTACCGTTTTCTCCCATTTTTTCCAATTTTTTCCTCAATTTTTTTGGCATTTTTTCCCCTAAATTTCCCATTTTTAATCTCATTTTTCCCTTTTTCTCAGCAATTTTCCCCAATTTTTAATTCCCATTT
>NW_024373712.1:0-456 GCF_014805655.1 Passer montanus
TCAGGAGGGATTTTGATCTCATCTGGAGATGTGTTCCACACTCTCTCTGAAAAAGAAGCAACTGGTTCCTGAGGATCTCTTTCCTCCACTTCTTGGAATTCCTTTAGGTCACCAGCCTTGGGTTTTTCAGTCTGTAAATCATCATTTTCTGAGTGCCTGCTGTTGCCGTCATCCTCCTCTCTGTACCCTTCCTCATCCTGCTCCAGGTGGGTAGAGTCACCTTCTCCATGCCCGGCTGACACCAGGCTCCTCTCTCCCCTGTGCCACCCCGTGCCATCTCCCCCGTGCCATCCTCGCTGTCCCTCTCCAGGTCCAGGTCCTCACCACAAACCTCCAGCAAGGAGAGAGCACTCCAATTCACCACCACATCTTCCAGGGCTGCCCACTCTGGGCACCAGAAATGTTCCAGCTTGAAAGCAAACCAGCGGGAGATTCCAAGTCAGAACTACAATTTAA
>NW_024373713.1:0-727 GCF_014805655.1 Passer montanus
AGGTTTCCTTCATGAGCAGGTGGAGCACACCTAGAAATTATGTATCCTCATTTCAAATGTCAAAGTAAAAACAAACACAGCAGCTTCAGGAAGAGAAGACACATAACTAAATTATAATATCTTCCTATGCTGGAAAAATTTAATTAAGTTACATATGACTGCGAAAATTCATTTGCAAAATATTTTTGTAAAGGAATGTATTAATGGAGTTGAGTGCACAGAGTTGGACTTTTGAGCTACATTCTTGTTTGTCTAAGGGCAAAGCAGAGTTAATGATAATATTTGATAGTGGACAGCAGTTACATCACTGACCTGGGAACCGAGGCACTTCTAACACACAAAAGGAAACAAAGCCACAAAAAAAACCTCTAGTCAAGTCAGAAACTACAAGAAGAAATACCCAAAGCACATCAGCTCCTCAGGAGGGCAAAACTCATTAATGCTTAAAGCCACTGATGGGAGTCAAACCTTCTTCATTCCCTTCTCCCTCAAATCAGCAGGTGTGAGGTTTATCAAGCTCATGATACAAATCCAAGATGAAGTGGCAATGAGAATAATAGATGCAACTTGCCAACACTCTCACACCAATGCTTCTGCTCCTCTAGGCCTGAAGGTCTGGTTCTTATTGGATGACAAAAACTCCCTCCACATCAGAATGAATTCCTTCAAACCACCCTGAGATTAATATTTACAAGCAGTAAATTGCTAACAAGTTAAAATTCAGTAG
>NW_024373713.1:2825-9873 GCF_014805655.1 Passer montanus
CTGCTGAATGTCTCTCTCTTCCACTCACCCTGCCTGTCTTCTCTTATTTCTTTCTGTCTGCCTAGTTTTGCATTTCCTGTTCAATAATATTTTTACTGTTGACTGTGGAAAAGGGTGGCAGTTGCACCTTAATTTGGGTTATTAATCTTCACTTAATAACCAAATTTTACACCACAGTTATGCACACAGGAGTCAGGGAAACCAGCACATTAATACCTTCATCGAAATCCAAGGGCTGCAACTGCTTCAGCCTCCCCAGTTCATTTGTTTTCCCATTTGAATTGGGGATCTCCTTTTCCACCCTGACAGGTGCTGGGATGGTAGAAAGATGAAATTTCTCTGTTTGTTGTACGACATGGGTGCAGGGGGAAACGGAGACAACACTTGGAGACATGTCCAAAGGATAAAGAGATGTGGAAGGCAAAAGGAAGGAAGAAAAGAGGCCACCAGCTGCTGCCTGGACATGACTGGGCCGGTGACCAATTCTCCTCTTCTTGCTCGTCACAGGACTGGTCAAGTCGGAAGCCAGAGGACGTTTCTGCAACAATAAAAACATAATTCATTCATGAACCTATGAGCAGGGTCAGCTTTTGCTCCCATTCTGAAAAGGCAGCATTTCTGAACTGGCCAAGGTTGAAAACACATCTTTCTTAACTAAAAAGAGCATTCAAACTCTGCAAATACTGCAGGTAAATACAGGCTCTATCTCATCGCTCCTTTCTCATCTTAGCACTTAGCAAGTCCTACTTCAAGTCTGGAGCTAAAATGCTTTGAGAGAAAGACATTCCCATTCAGGAGCTCCATCAAAGTCTTCCCCAAAAGGGAAGGTCCTGCACATTCACATCACAGCTTTTACATCACCAGCAAGTCTGCTAAAATTTACCATAGAGTCCAGAATATTAAAAATGCACAAAATACCTGAGCAGGTCTTGCTGGAGTGTCTCTCTCAGAAGGTCCCAGAGATGTCGCTTGGCTGGTGTTAGTGGTGTTCTGAGATGGAGCTGATTTTCTGTATGGATGATCCAATAGTTCATGTTAAAAAGCCTAAATAGCAACTGTCATAGTTGTTTCCATGCAAGGAAAACAGACCTTCAGTTCAGGACTCAAAGAACCAGCATGAAGCTGAGTTCAGGGAGCTTTAGGCAGGATATCAGGAAAACATTCATGGCCCAGAGGGTGCTCGAGCACTGCAACAGGCTCCCCAGGCCAGTGGTCACTGCAGAAAGGCTTCCAGAAGTGTTTGGACAACTCTCTTGGGTACTGGGTGTGATTCTTATGGTGTCCTGTGCAGGACCAGGATCCTGGCAGGTCCCTGCTACCTCAGCATATTCTAAGAATCTTGGCTTTATATCCAGAGCCTTTTTTTCCTTTTCTCCCAAAGACTGAACTTACCCAGAAAGTATTAACTTCAAATTCTGTCTGTCTACGTCAGTGTAGCCAGGCCAATCAGTCTGAAGGGTGTGAAATAGATGTTCCTTCAGACTGAAGGAATTCTCCTTTGGATTCCACTTGGCTACCTATGGGCAGACATTTCAGAAAACTAGTCTTCATTATGATTGCTGCATGCACACTACAGAAATATGATTGTTGCTGAACAGCTGTTTTTGAGCACCCAATTTGAACTCAACAATGTCTTTTTGCACAGAGCTGAATTATTCCTCTATCACATGAGTTTTAAGCCATATTAATGCTTCACCAATTGGAAACAACCAAGCATCTCCATTCATATCTGGCAAGTTCATTTGAAAACAACATTTAGTGCCACAATGTGTAAGGAGAGGGAGTGAGGCCCAGAGTCCCTCTTCATGTGGCAGGGCCAGACTTCATTCCAGCAAAGTCCTGCCATGAGAAGGTCGTGCACATGCCTTGATGATTCCTTTGAAAAGAAATGTGGTTCATACCTTCCTCAAGACAAATACAAAGTCTACTTATAAAGGTAAAATGATGGAGTAAAACCTCAAGAGCATTGATATCAAAAGTGCTGGTTCAGACTTCATCAGCTGACACCTGGTCAGAGTTCAATAGAAAAGCCCATTGGAAAGTCTCCATCAATCTGATCCCTGCAACACGCTGAATAACTCATCTAATACACTGCCACCATCTGTCACAACTTTGATTTTTCTCCTTGAAGACGTGGTAGACATTTATAATACAGGTCTGTGTTGATGTACATTTCTCCACAGATGTAAAAAATATAAAAGTAACAAAGATACCCAGAATCAGGGATTCACTTCCTAGAAGCAGAACTCAGGTTGTGTTGGAAGGGAGGCAAGTGTGTGTGTACCAGATCTCAGCAAGCTCACACTGCCCATTTGAGATTTATACAACATAAACCCCCACTTGCTCTGATGTCCACAAAAGCCTGAGCACGGCATTTCAGGGTGCAGGGCTGCTCACACAGCCCTTTCAGAATGCAGACCCTGAGGCAGTTCACACCTCATCCAGCACATTGCCTCCAAGGCACTCTCCTCAAACATTGCAATGGAATAGGAGAAAATGTTTTCATCCTTTACCTTCTAAGGGGCTGGGCATTGAAAATTTATAATCAACTTGAAATCTAAATGGACTACTTCAGCTGGGATGGCAGAACATGGCTCTCATAATATTGTGAATGTCTTCAGGGTGAAAAAACCCTGCCACTGCCCTGGGCAACCCAGCAACAAACTTCACAGGTTCAGGAAATGAGTTCCTAAAAGTCCCTGTGGGATCAACTGAAAGTGTAGCCATGTTGAGTTTTCCTCCCTTGATTAGGTTCCAAAAGACTTTTAAATCTCCAAAAGATGGAGATTTAATCCACGTGACAGCAAAGAAACCCTCTGCTCAAAGTTTGGCTACCACCTCTATCATGGAGGATTTGTCTGGAACAATATTTCCTGGAAGGCAATCCCCACAGATCCCAGCAGAAGCCAAGTGCCCTTGATGGGCCACCAACTCTATTCAAATGAGATACTGGCCTCTGCAGTTCCTGAATTTCTCTGCTCTGCAACTTATCCCAGGAACTTTTAAGTGCCATGACAAACCATTTCCCCCAGTCAAGGAACCCCTGTGAAGTTACTCCATGAAGCAGTTAAACAATGCATGGAAAAGACAGGGGAAGGAATAAGGCATGAGGAGCAGCAACATTACAAAGTGTTACTCATTACCAGCTATTCTAGCAAAACAACAATGCCCAAAAGGTTTGAAGTTTGCTTTCTTTTTGTCACATGGACTTGCAGCTTGAGACCTCTGGATAAACTTGATGGAAAAACTTAACAGGGAGCATTTCCTAACTTGCTCATTACTATCTAATTGAAACAGTGGAATAACAAGTGACAATTAGGAACAAGATATTAGTGTGGTGGAAAAATTGCTGACATCAACTCCACAATCTCACCTGCTGAAGGATCTTCCCAAGGGTGCCCTTGTCCTTTTGCATGACTCCATCTCTCTGCAAGCGAGCAAGTAACTCTGGCTTCTTGTAAGTCCTCAGAGCAAGCAAATGAATCACCCTGTCCCTGAAGGGCCGGCGATAAACAGCACTGCAAGGATTCTGTTCACTCTCTGCAGGCTTCATGGGCTTTGTTCTCTTTTTCCCAGGGGCAGGACATGAAGCATTTGCTTTGGCTCTTCTCACATCATCTTGTTTTCCCAAAGGAATGGAAAAAAGAAAAAGAAGTGTCAAATGGGAAGCTGGGAGAAGGCAAAAAAGTTGATTTTAAATGATGATGGATATTCCAGGGAACAGAGCTGATCTTGAATATCCTTCAGTGATTCTGTTTCAACTCGGCATATTCACTGATTCTGTGACAAAGCCCAGTCCCAAACTGGTACTGAATGGATCATATTGCAAAGGCACCCTGTACCCTACCAGCAATCAGACACGTCCCACCTGAGATTCTCTGTGCCAGCCCAAAGCAGAAGTGGCCCCAAGTTCCACAATTGACTCACTACTGCCAGCCTTCACACCCAGCTACTGAATGTTAAATATTCCCTTAGGATTTACGTAGACCACCACCAAGAATCACACAAATCTTCATTCACATGTGAAACAGAATGTCCTGAATGAGAAATTCAGAAGTTTAGTGTTGTATCACTATGGTGCTGCCTTAAAATGCTCTGCACTAGGCTAAGGCAGAGCAAGAGCTGCACTTGCAGGGGCAGGGATGTCCCTGCAGACAGGTGACCGCAGCCACAGCCAGGTGAGAGCCTGTTCTTCTCAGGGCAGCTGGCTGTACCTGGCTCAGCTCACTGCTGCAGGCAGCACCACGGAGTGCCTGCAAGGGGAATGTGCACCTGGTGTCTGCCTGGAGCCAGGCTCCTTGGGGAAACAGCACTCAGAACAGGTTAACAACAAATGGCAGCACCTAAGCACATTGTGCTTTGTCGAAAGTGATGGAATCTGCTGGGAAGATGACATCAATATCTTCCTTTCAATTTCCTTGAAAAGAACCCAACACAGTATTGTGGCAACACTGACTTATTAATGACCAAGACAAAAAATTAAATCAAGCAGAGTTTCCCATATTGACCTTATGAAATTCTCTGTGCGACTTCCTCAAGGTCATTTTCTTTCCATTTCCAATTAAATTTAATGGATAATGGCAGTGCCTAGGTACTGCAAAACCAAAACATTAGCTACCAAGGCAGTGAAATTAGGTACACGGAGTGAGTCCAAACCATGACATCCATGCTTCAAATTCCAGCCCATCAAGCAGTATGGGAACAAGGAAGGACTGGCAGGTTTCTCAGGGGAAAACAAACCAGTGCCTGAATGAACTGACAAGAGACTGCAGGGCTGACCTGAGGCCAAACCACCTCCAGCTGAGAGCTCTGAACACAAGAGATCCCCTGTCCCAAGAATATACTGCAAAAATGAATTGCCAAGTTGAAAATCTTACAGGCATTGAGCAAAATATGAAAAGCAGCCATACCTCCAAGTGGGTTATACAATTTGACATCCTGCACACTTCCATTGTGCGACACCTCGCGGGCATTTGGCTAAAAGGAAGAAGAAATTTTCTGTAAAATCTTCAGCCAACTCTCCACTACTGCTGATTAACTAGGCCCTTCATTTTAAACAAGAGCTGCACTTGCAAAGGTTTGCTGTCCCATCACTCAAAAGGGATGCTTTGACACACTTCTCCCTCTGAAAGCAGACAGCTACAAAAGTGCCCTGAGAGAGCAACCCTCACTTAGCCTCTAATGCAGCCAAGCCTTCAAGCAGCAAGTCATCTTTTCCCAGTTGCTGGAATTTATAGGCACAGGCTTCCCTTGAAATCAAGTGCCTGAGTACAGTTGAACTGGTCAGTGCTCAGCTAACAATCCAGGTGAGAGTGGTTCACAAAAAGATTAAGAATTCGGGGCAGGACCCAACACTGGGATTTATCTGGCACTATGGAAGTACATCGTGGAGTCAGCTCCAAGAAGAATTTCATCTGCATGAGGTGAATTTCAACTCTCAAGAGGCATGAAAACCCTTTCTCTTTTCCTCAGCTCTAGATGCAATTTTGAATAGATGTGAAGTGGAAACAGTTTCTCCTTGGTAAGACAGATATACCAAAATTGGGGTTACTTGGCTGATGTAATCATTTAGTACAAATTGTGTCACATTCCAGTGGAGTTTAAAAATCTGTAAAATCTTTTTCAGCCTAAGTACATTTTTTAACAAAAACAACTGCTGCCATCCAACTGCTTCATTCTGAAGGCACAACTGGCTGAGTTGTATCTAAAAAGTTATGACAAATGGACTGGAAAATGTGGACTAATTAGCATGAGAAAGGAGACATCAATCCCAAATAGAAGATAGAATATTATTTAGTGGAACTGAAATTTAGAACCAATGAAAGTTAATTTCTGTGTTTGCTAAAACTGTATCAAAGAGTGGAAAAGCATTGAAAATGATGTGCATGTGGCTGGAGTTCTCCACTAGGCATCACAGCTGGGAATATACTAATACCTCCTCCTAATACTAGAAAATACTGTTAGAGAGTTTCCTTTACCCTGACATGCTCAGTGAGTGCAGTACAACGTGGAACAATGAGAAATCCATGCATTGTGGCCAAGAGCCATGCCCAGGCATGAATTTCCCAAGTGTCCCAGCATGGAGAACATGTGACTTTCACTGGCACCTCCTCGGTGTCATCCCTGAGTGCCACATCCATCAGAGAACCTCCCACTTCCACTGGCACTTCCTGTGTGACATCCCTGTGAGTGGCTTCCACCTGGGCAGCTGCCTCCAAGGGGCCCTGGAGCAGCAGTGGGGCCCCAGCCCTGCCCAACAGGTCCCGCGGGCCCAGCAGCACCTGACACCAACACCATGGCCAAGCTCCCACCCGCTGCCAACCCACAGAGCCCCACAGCTGCCCCTCACCTGTTGGTCCTGGGGCCTCTGGGTCACCCTGACGGGCACGGCAGTGCTGCTGGGGGCCCTGCGGGACGCAGCGCGCGCTGGGGCCCTGCGGAACACACTGGATCCTGCCCAGGCCCGCAGCTCCGCCATCCCGCTCTGCCTCGGCTGCTCCCGCTGCCACAGACACTGATCCTGCTGCAAAGGCTGCAAAATGCAAAATCCTTCTTAGCAAAATGTGTTCCTGGATGTTTGGCCTTGGTGGCTTTCAAGGCTCATCAAGAAGAAGGGAGATCACCCCCATGAAACAAGAAGCAGCCACCAAGCTCAAAGGGATGCCTTTGAAAGGCAGGTTACTTGTTGGCTCAATTGCCTTGGTGAGGTGTAGGGCTTGACAGCCTTCAGTGACCTCGACACAGGGGAGGTTAGCAAGGCTTGGGAGGAAGGATGCACCTCTGATGGTGGACACAAAGAATGCCGGATTTATGGACACAAGGACATTTGGCAGAACCCCCGAGAAAAGGAACAAACTGATAAAGCCAACACAGCAACTGTGCTGAATCAGCTGTGACAGGGTAAAAGGCCATTCCAGCAGGGGCAGACCATGGCCACCCACTCAAGAAACCCCTCACTGTAAATAAGGGGGAGACTGAGCATGCAGACTATTGGGCATGAGAAGTGAAAGGAAATTACCTAACAGTAGACAAAATACTAATTATGAAG
>NW_024373714.1:0-456 GCF_014805655.1 Passer montanus
AAAATATACAAATAAATAGAAATAAAAATATAAAATTATAAACACACAGAAATATACATAAAATTTATAAATGTATATAAAATATATTATATATTATATATAGATACATATTTTTATATACATAAAAATATAATGTATATAAGATATATATTAAATTATTTATATATTTATAGAAAAATATAAATATATATTTTATAAATATATAAAATAAATATGAACATAAATATAAAACTATAAATACTCAAACACAAATATATAAAATTTTTAATATATATAATATATATAAAAATATATATCTTTATATATATATTTTTATCTATATAAAAAGATATATAAAATTTGTGTAAATTTATAGAAAATATATTTTAAAATGTATATAAAATGTATATATTTATATAAAATATATAGTATATATTATATATTTGAGGATACATATCTTTATATACATAAAAATAT
>NW_024373715.1:0-456 GCF_014805655.1 Passer montanus
AAGACTGCTTTAAAGAGAGGTAATAAAAAGTAAGCAAAACGTGACTTTGGTTTCTTTTGCTATCCCAGTTGAAGGGTCAAAGGAATTGGTGACCTGCCACCACTCAGTTCCTGCAACTAGTACTCCTTCCTGATAAATATGGAAAGAGTGCAGCCAGTCCACAGACCCAAAATTTTCATGTGCAGAGCAGAAAATTATATTTGAATGATGGCCCTTGCAGGGCTCAAGCTAACAACAGGTATTTCAAATTCCTGCTTCCACTCCCTGTTTCTCAGCCACTACTGGTCTGCCACTCGATGCTTGGATTTGGTTGTATTATGTGCACAAGCTCATCAGCCAGTGCTGGAAGCTGCTTGAGTTTCACACTTTCACTCCCCAGACTGTTTTTGATGCTCTCTCCTTTTCCAACATCTCTCATGTTCAGTCCTGCACTTTCATTACACACCTATTTATAGC
>NW_024373716.1:0-456 GCF_014805655.1 Passer montanus
TTTTCCTGCTCAGATGTTTTCCTGACCAGATTTCCTCATGTCCATCTCCAAAAAACTCAGTCCTGGGATCAGAGTGATGCCAGGGCAGGTGAGGTGATTGCTGGGGGTGGGGAACAGGGAGCTGGATCTTGGCAGCTCCGAGCAAAGACAATTTTAGCTCCTTGCTGAGTCTGCAGAGCCCAGGGCTGCATCCCAAAGAGTGGGATGTTTGTTTGAGTGGCTGCAGTGGAAACCTTTTTCCTCTGAAAGCTGTGGCTGTGCTGGGCTGCTCAGGGAGGGAATTATTGATGGAATAAGGGGATGTGGTGCCTGGGAGGAAGGATACCTATTGTTCTGTCTGGGATGAAAGGCTGCTGCTGCTGCTGAGTCAGTGGTGGGAGGAAGGAAAGCAGGAGCAGGATATGGAGAGCAGATGCATCCGTCCCTGAGGGGCTGACAGCTCTGCTGAACCCCTGG
>NW_024373717.1:0-456 GCF_014805655.1 Passer montanus
ATTTAGGATTTATTTCAGGTGTATTTAGGATTTTTCCCCCCACCCAGGTGCTGGACCCCGCGTTCCGGGGCCCCTTCGGGATCCCAGGTGCATTTAGGATTTATTTGGGATTTATTTCATGTGTATTTTTGGGATCCCAGGTGTATTTTGGGTACATTTTGGGATGTTTTTGTCCCCCCAGGTGCTGGACCCCGCGTTCCGGGGCCCCTTTGGGATCCCAGGTGTATTTAGGGGATCCCAGGTGTATTTAGGATTTATTTAGGATTTATTTAGGATTTATTTTGGGATATTTTGTCCCCCCAGGTGCTGGACCCCGCGTTCCGGGGCCCCTTCGGGATCCCAGGTGTATTTAGGGGATCCCAGGTGTATTTCAGGTGTATTTAGGATTTATTTAGGATTGATTTAGGATCGGGTGCATTTTGGGATATTTTGTCCCCCCAGGTGCTGGACCCCGCG
>NW_024373718.1:0-456 GCF_014805655.1 Passer montanus
CAGAAACACGGCAATTACTGGGGGAAAAACCACCGGAATCGGGAAAAAACAGCAGGTTTGGGGAAAAACCACGGGAATTGCGGCGAAAAATGGGAATTTTGAGGGAATAAACCACCGGAATTGGGGGGAAAATGGCAATTTTGGGGGAAAAATGTTATTGGAATTCCGGGATCAGGAATTTCAGGAATTTGGGAATTCTGGTAATTTCAGGATCAGGAATTTGGGAATTTCAGGGATCAGAAATTTGGGCTCCTGACCGTCGAACCAGTCGATGGTGGCCTTGGCAGAGTCGTCGAAGGACACGGGGAAATTTGGGAATTTTGGGAATTCTGAGATCAGGAATTTTGGGCATTTCAGGAATTTGGGAATTTCGGGATCAGAAATTTGAGAATTTCAGGAATTTGGGGATTTTGGGATCAGGAATTTCGGGAATTTGGGACACTGACCATCAAACCA
>NW_024373719.1:0-456 GCF_014805655.1 Passer montanus
ATTGGGGATTTGGGGGATTTATGGGGGAAATTGGGGATTTGGGGAATTTATGGGGATTTGGGGGATTTATAGGGTAAATTGGGGATTTGGGGTGCCCTTCACTCACCACGGGGGTGCTCTCGATGCCGTTGGCCACCTCGGCCAGGGCGGCGGCCGCCTGCAGCTTGGCGGGGCTGGGGGCCACCGTGGGGCCTGGGGGGGCCACGAAGGCGCTCGAGGGGGCCAGGCCTGGGGAGGGGGCACCAAAATTGGGGAGGGGGCTTAAAAAACCCCCCCTGGAATTCCCCACCCACCCCAACGTCAGCAGTGGGGTCTCAAACCAACCACAGGGGTGCCCCCCCTTGTCATGGGTGTCCCCCTGGGGGGGGGGTCCCAAATTCTCCCATGGGACCCCCATAAACATCCCCCAAAGGGTGCCCCCTCCCAAAATGGGGTTCAGGACCCCCCCCAACCCAT
>NW_024373720.1:0-456 GCF_014805655.1 Passer montanus
CTCAATTTTGGGACAATTCAGGGGTTTTTTGGGGGGGTGAGGAATTTGAGGAGGGGTCTTCATTTTGGGGAAGGGTCCCAATTTTGGGGGAATTTGGGAGTTTTTTGGGGGGTGAGGAATTTGGGGAGGGGTCTCAATTTTGGGACAATTCAGGGGTTTTTTGGGGGGGTGAGGAATTTGAGGAGGGGTCTTCATTTTGGGGAAGGGTCCCAATTTTGGGGGAATTTGGGAGTTTTTTGGGGGGTGAGGAATTTGGGGAGGGGTCTCAAATTTGGGGAGGGGTCTCCATTTTGGGACAATTCAGGGTTTTTATGGGGGGATTGAGGAATTTGGGGAGGGGTCCCTAATTTTGGGGAGGGGTCTCTTCTTATATTTGGGGGGGTTTGAGCTGATAAATTTGGGCCTCCCCATTTTGGGGACCCCTCCTCATTTTTCTCTCCCCCCCCCCCAGGGTCC
>NW_024373721.1:0-456 GCF_014805655.1 Passer montanus
GGGAATGAGACCCCAAAAATGGGGAAAAACCCCCCGAAATGGGGAGAGACCCCCAAAAATGGGGAGAGACCCCCCAAAAATGGGGGAGGGAGGGGCTTTGGAGGGGTGGGGAAGGGGAACTGGGGGAACTGGGAGGGACTGGGAATGGGAACTTGGGTGGACTGGGAGGGAACTGGGATGGACTGGGAATGACAACTGGGGTGGACTGGGGGGGACTGGGAGGGAACTGGGGGGCACTGGGAGGGAACTGGGAATGGGAACTGGGAATACTGGGAAGTTCAAGATGGGAAACTGGGAGGGAACTGGGATGGACTGGGGGAACTGGGAGGGACTGGGAAAGAAACTGGGGCCACTAGGAGGGGACTGGGAGCGCTGGGGGATGAACTGGGAGCCATTGAGGGGCGAACTGGGAATACTGGGAGCACTTTGGGAGGGAACTGGGGGGAACTGGGAGGG
>NW_024373722.1:0-456 GCF_014805655.1 Passer montanus
AGGGCTGCACAAAATGTGTACCCTCTGTCACTTCCTTGTTTCTGCAATTTTTGTTTTAACCATTTTAATGTCTAGAGAATAAATCCTGTAGATTCCTTTGTGTGCATACCATGAGCAGTACTTTTCATTTTTTTCTGGTTTTATTGGTTAGACCTTGATTACCATTTTTGGTACTGTTTTGCAGTTTTTTCTTACAATCTCTGTGTATTTATGTCACAATGCAGCTTTTTTGTCATCTAGTTCCTGACTACTTATCCCTTCTTTTTTTCTTAGTGATTGAGGTGTGACTAGAAAAATAACATCACATGAAGAGAAGTCAAGGACAATAATTCCTGACTGTGACTCCTGCAAGTTCTTCCTACTGGTATACCCCAGACAATATCTTCTATTTTATTTACCCTGATGGCAGCTCAGCACTTTCCAGCTTGCTGTTGTCAGGTGTGAGATGCTCCTTTT
>NW_024373723.1:0-456 GCF_014805655.1 Passer montanus
TAAAATAATATAATTTTAATATTTATTTCCATCGAATGAATAGAAAATTATTCATTTGAATAATTATTTTTTAAAAATTAATATTTTAAAATTTTATTGATGAATTTTTATGGATTAAATTGTCGGTTTTGCCCAAAATTGCGTTTTTTCCGGGCAGGTTTGTGGAGGACCGGAGCACGTGGGACGTGCAGCGGCAGTTCCTGTGGGGGGCCGGGCTGCTCGTCAGCCCCGTGCTGGAGCCCGTGAGCGCGGAATCCCAAAAAGCCCCAAAAATCCCCAAAATCCCCAAAATCCCCAAAAATCCCCAAAATCGGGGGAACCCCAGAAAAGGATGGGGGGGGAATCGGGGAAATCCCAAAAATCCCCCAAATCGGGGAAATCCCAAAAAAGAGTTGGGGGGGGAATCGGGGAAATCCCAAAAATCCTCAAATTGGGGAAACCCCAAAAAAGGATGGG
>NW_024373724.1:0-9833 GCF_014805655.1 Passer montanus
GGAATTTTGGTGAAATTTTGGGGAATTTTGAGGAGTTTTGGGGCTATTTGGGGGAATTTGGGAGATTTGAGGGAATTTTTGGGGAAATTTTGGGTTTTTTGGGAATTTTGGGGGAATTTTGGGAGATTTTGTGGAAAATTTGGGGAAATTTTGGGGGATTTTGGGGAAAATTTGGGAATTTTGGGGCTATTTGGGGGAATTTGGGAGATTTGAGGGAATTTTGGGGGGAAACTTTAGGAGATTTGGGAAAATTTCCTGGAATTTGGGGAATTTAGGGAAATTTAGGGGATTTTCACATTTTGGGGGGATTTTGGGGGAATTTGGGGGAATATTTAGTAATTTTGGGGGAATTTGGGATATTTGAGGGAATTTTGGGGGAATTTTGTGGTTTTTTGGGAATTTTGGGGGAATTTTTGGGAATTTTAGGGGAATTTTGGGAGATTTGGGGAAATTTGGGGAGATTTTTAGGAATTTTGGGAAATCTGGGAGATTTGAGGGAATTTTGGCGGAATTTTGGAGGAATTTGAGGAATTTTGGGGAAATTTGGGGAATTTTTTGGGAATTTTAGGGGAATTTTGGGAGATTTGGGGAAATTTGGGGAGATTTTTAGGAATTTTGGGAAATCTGGGAGATTTGAGGGAATTTTGGCGGAATTTTGGAGGAATTTGAGGAATTTTGGGGAATTTTTAGGAGTTTTGGGGCGATTTTGGGAAATTTAGAAGATTTGAGGGAAATTGGGGAATTTTGGGGTTTTTTGGGGAATGTTGGGGGAAATTTGGGGAATATTTGGGAATTTTGCGGGAATTTAAGAGATTTGAGGGAATTTTGGGGAATTTTGGAGAAATTTTGTGAGATTTGGGGGAATTTTGGGAATTTTAGGTGAATTTTTAGTGAGATTTTGGGTAATTTTTAGGAATTTTGGGAAATTTGGGGGAATTTTGAGGAAATTTTGGGGTTTTTGGGGAATTTTGGGGAAAATTTGGGGAATATTTGGGAATTTTTAGGGAATTTGGGAGATTTGAGGGAATTTTGGGGGGAAACTTTAGGAGATTTGGGAAAATTTCCTGGAATTTGGGGAATTTAGGGAAATTTCAGGTTTTGGGGGAATTTGGGTGGATTTTTGGTGAGATTTCTGGAAATTCGGGGAATTTGGGGGAAATTTGGGAGATTTGAGGGAATTTTGGGGAAGTCTTGGGCTTTTTTAGGAATTTTGGAGAATTTGGGAGATTTAGGGAAATTTTGAGGAATTTCTGGGAGATTTAGGGGATTTTTTTAGCATTTTAGGGGAATTTTCTGAGGATTTTCGGAGAATTTGGGAGATTTTTGGGGATTTTGAGAGATTTAGGGGACTTTTTCAGAATTTTAGGGGGATTTTTGTGGGATTTTGGGGAAATTTGGGAGATTTGGGGGAATTTGGGGAAATTTTGGGGAAATTTTGGGGGAATTTTGGGGATTTTTTTGGCGTTTGAGGGAATTTTGAGGGAATTGTGAGGAATTGAGGCAGAATTTGGGGAATTCTTTTGGATTTTGGGGCATTTTGAGAATTTTTGGGGAAATTTTGGGGAGAATCCTTGGGAGATTTGGAAATTTTGGGAAAGCTTGAAACATTTGGGGGAATTTTCAGGGAATTTGGAGAAATTTGTGGATTTTTTTGAGATTTAAGGGAGTTTTAGAGGATTTTTTTTAGAATTTTCAGAAAATTTGGGGAAATTGGGAGGAATTTGGAGGAATTTAGGGGAATTTTGGGGAACTTTTTTTAATTTTGGGGCATTTTGTGGATTTTTTGGGAATTTTGGGGAGATTTGGGGAGATTTTTTTGGACTTTGGTCAATTTTGGGGCACTTTTGGGTGAATTTGAGAGAATTTTGGGGAGGTTTTGGGAATTTTGGGTGATTTAAAGGAATTTTAAAGAGATTTGGAGGAATTTTTGAGAATTTTTGGTCAATTTTGGGTCCTTCCAGGTGGGGTCGGAGGAGCCGGAGGAGCCCCCGGGAGAGCCCCAGGTGAGAAATTTGGGGAATTTGGGGAAAATTTGGGGAATTTTGGGGGATTTGAGGTTGTAAAGGGATTTTGGGGGTAGTTTTGGGTGGAATTTTTGGGTTTTTGGGGAGTTTTTTTGGGGTTTTTTTTGCATTTTGGGGATTTTTTGGGAATTTTGTGTGAAATTTTTGGGATTTTTGGGAGTTTTTTGTGCATTTCTTTGGATTTTGGGTGGATTTTTTTGGATTTTGAGGCCTTTTTTTGGCATTTTGGGGGTTTTTTTCAGTTTTGAATTTTTTTTTAAATTTGAGTGAATTTTTGGGGGAAATTTTTGGTATTTTGAGTGGATCTTTTTGGATTTGGGGTGGATTTTTTTGGATTTTGGGGCCTTTTTTGAATTTTGGGGTTTTCTTTGAGTTTTCAATTGTTTTTTTTTTACTTTGGGTGAATTTTTGGGGGATATTGTGGTATTTTGAGTGGCTTTTTTTGAATTTGGGGTGGATTTTTTGGAATTTTTTGGGATATTTGGGGCATTTTTTGGGGATTTTGGGTGAACTTTTGGGGGCATTTTTTTGGATTTTAGTGGATTTTTGGAAGCTTTGAATTTTTTTTTGTTTTGGGTGAATTTTTGAATTTTTGAGTGGTTTTTTTCACATTTTGGGTGGATTTTTTAAAATCTTTTTTTATATTGGGGCCATTTTTAAGTTTTGGGTGAATTTTTGGGGATTTGGAGTGGATTTTGGGATTTTCATTGAATTGTTTTTACTTTTAGTTGAATTTTGAGGCTTCTTGGTGAATTTTGGATGGATTTTTTTATTTTTTTGGGGTTTTAAGCAGATTTTTTATTTTTTTGGGGGTTTTAGAAGAAATACTTGGGAATTTTGGGTGGATTTTCGGGAATTTTGGGCAGAATATTTCAGGATTTTGGGAACTTTTGATTTTTGATGAATTTTGTTTATTTTGCGATTTGTTCTTGATTTTGTGTGGATTTTTTGGGACTTTGGGTGGATTTTCCTGGGATTTTTTTTGCTTTTGGGAAAACTTTGGGTTTTTAGGGAGATTTTGGGGTTTTTTTGGAGGATTTTGGGTGAATGTTTGTTTTTTATTATTTTAGGGAGGATTTTGGGTGGGATTTTGCTCCTTTCAGGGTTTGTTTTTTCACAGAAATTTTGGGGATTTTTTGGGGGAGTTTTGGGGTTTTGGGGGTGCCTCTGACCCCCAAAATTTCCCCAAAAATTCCCAAAATTTCCCCAAATTTCCCAAATTTGCCAGGGCGAATTCCGGATCAAGCACGTGTGCAGGAGAGCGCCGCCCCCCGAGCCCGGCACCCCCCCTGAAGGTGAGGCACCAAAAACCCCAAAAAACCCCCAAAATCCACCCCCAAAACCCAAAAAATCACAAAAATCTACCCACCAAAAAATGCCAAAATCCACCCCAAAAAACCCCAATATCCACCCCAAAAACCCAAAAAATCACAAAAATCTACCCTAAAAACCCCAAAAAAATGCCAAAATCCACCCCAAAAAACCCCAATATCCACCCCAAAAACCCAAAAAATCACAAAAATCTACCCTAAAAACCCCAAAAAAATGCCAAAATCCACCCCAAAAACCCCAAAATCCACCCCAAAAATACCAAAAATCCACCCCCAAAAACCCAAAAATCCACCCCAAAAACCCCCAAATCCACCCCAAAACCCCAAAAAATACCAAAAATCCAACCCCAAACTCCCCAAAACCAAAAAAAAAATCCCCAAATCCACCCCAAAAACCCCCAAAAAAATCTCAAAAATCCAACCCAAAAGCCCCAAAAATCCCAAAATCCACCCAAAAAACTCCAAAAAATCCCAAAAATCCACCCCAAAACCCCAAAATCCCCCCCAAAAAACCCAAAAATCCAACTCCAAACCCCCCAAAAACAACAACAAAAAAATCCCCAAATCCACCCCAAAAACCCCCAAAAAAATCTCAAAAATCCAACCCAAAAGCCCCAAAAATCCCAAAATCCACCCAAAAAACTCCAAAAAATCCCAAAAATCCACCCCAAAACCCCAAAATCCCCCCCAAAAAACCCAAAAATCCAACTCCAAACCCCCCAAAAACAACAACAAAAAAATCCCCAAATCCACCCCATAAACCCAAAAAAATCACAAAAATCCACCCTAAAAACCCCCAAAAATATAAAAAATCCACCCCAAAAACCCCCCCAAAAATCCTAAACCCACCCCAAAAATCCCAAAATCCCCAAAATCCACCTCTAAAACCCCCCAAAAAATCCCCAAAATCGACACCAAAAAACCAAAAAATCCACCCCAAAACCCCCCCAAAAATCACAAAAATCCAGCCCAAAATCCCCAAAATCCACCCCAAAACCCCCCAAAAAATCACAAAAATCCAAAAAAATCCCCAAATCCACCCAAAAAAACCCCAAAATCCCCAAATCCACCCAAAAAAACCCCAAAATCCCCAAATCCACCCAAAAAAATTTCCAAAAATCCCCAAATCCACCCCAAAACCTCCCAAAAATCCCCAAACCTGCCCCAAACCCCCAATTTAACCCCTCAAATCCCAAAGTGGTGCCAAAAAGCCCCGAATTGACCCAAAACCCCCCATTAACCCTTTAAACCCCAAAATAAAACCCCCAAAAAGTGAAATTCACCCCAAAAAACCCAAATCCAGCCCAAATTAACCCCTTAAGCCCCAAATTACCCCCAAATTATACCAAATTTAACCCCTTAAACCCCAAATTAACCCCGAATTAACCCCTTAAAGTCCCAAATTTAACTCCTTAAACCCTGAATTAACCCCTTAACCCCCAAATTAACTTAAGTTTAACCCCTTAATCCCAAATTACCCCCTTAAACCCCAAATTAACCCCTTAATTAACCCCTTAACCCCTGAATTAACCCCTTAAACCCCAAAATTAACCCCAAATTAACCCCTTAAACCCCGAATTAACCCCTTAAACCCCGAATTAACCCCTTAAACCACGAATTAACCCCAAATTGACCCCTTAAACCCGGATTTAACCCCAAATTAACCCCTAAAACCCCAAATTAACCCCTAAAACCTCCGAATTAACCCCTTAACCCCCAAGTTAACCTCAAATTAACCCCTTAAAACCCCGAATTAACCCCTTAAACCCCCAAAGTCACCCCTAAAACCCCAAATTAACCATAAATTAACCCCTTAAAGTCCTGAATTAACCCCTTAACCCCTTAAACGCCAAATTAACCCCTTAATCTCCAAATTAACCCCTTAAGCCCCAAACTAACCCTAAATTAACCCCTTAAACCCCCAAATTAACCCTTTAACCTCCAAATTGATCCATGAAACCCCCGAATTAACCCCTCAAATCCCAAATTAACCCCGAATTAACCCCTTAACCCCCGAATTAACCCCTTAAACTTCAAATTAACCCCTTAATCCCCAAATTAACCCCTTAAGCCCCAAACTAACCCTAAATTAACCCCTTAAACCCCCAAATTAATCCCTCAAACCCCAAATTAACCCTGAATTCAGCCCTTAAACCCCCAAATTAATCCCTCAAACCCCAAATTAACCCTGAATTCAGCCCTTAAACCCCCAAATTAATCCCTCAAACCCCAAATTAACCCTGAATTCAGCCCTTAAACCCCCAAATTAATCCCTCAAACCCCAAATTAACCCTGAATTCAGCCCTTAAACCCCCAAATTAATCCCTCAAACCCCAAATTAACCCTGAATTCAGCCCTTAAACCCCCAAATTAATCCCTCAAACCCCAAATTAACCCTGAATTAAGCCCTTAAACCCCCAAATTAATCCCTCAAACCCCAAATTAACCCCGAATTAACCCCTTAAACCCCCAAATTAACCCCTTAACCCCCAGATTCCCAAAATGGTAAAAAATTGGGAGAAAATCGGGGGAAAAATGGAGAAAAAATGGGGAAAAAATGGGGAAAAATGGGGGGAAAATGGAGATAAAATGGGGAAAAATGGGGAAAAATGGGGGAGAAACGGGGAAAAAACGGGGTGAAAATTGGGGAAAATATGGGGAAACTATGGGGGAAATATGGTAAAAAATTGGGGTAAATATGATAAAAAATGGGGGAAAATTACGGGAAAATTAGGGAAAAATGGGGGGGAAATGGGGAAGAATGGGGGAAAAATGGGGGAAAAATTGGAGAAAAAATGGGGAAAATATCATAAAAAATCGGGAGAAAATCGGGGAAAATGGGGGAAATATAATAAAAAATTGGGAGAAAATTGCGGGAGTTTGGGGGAAATATGGGAAAAAATGCGGAAAAAATGGGGTAAATATGGGGAAAAAATGGGGGGAAATTGGGGGAAAGTTAGGGAAGAAATGGGGAAAAATGGGGAAAAAAATGGAGAAAAAATGGGGAAATATAATAAAAAATTGGGAGAAAATCGAGGGAAGTTTGGGGGACATACGGACAAAAAATGGGGGAAAAATGGGGAAAATATGGGGGAAAAATGGGGTAAATAGAATAAAAAACTGGGAGGAAATCGGGGCAAGTTTGGGGGAAATATGGGAAAAATGGGGGAAAATGGGATAAATATAATAAAAAATTGGGAGAAAATTGGGTGAAGTTTGAGGAAAAAATGGAAAGAAATTGGGGAAAAATGGGGGGATAATTAGGGAAAAATAGGGAAAAAATGGAGTAAGAACGGGGGAAAATTGGGGGGAAATTGGGGGAAATACGGAAATAAATGGGGGAAAAATTGGGGAAAATTTAGTGAAAAATTGGGAAAAAATTTAGTGAAAATTTGGGAAAAATTGGGGGAAAACTAGGAAAATATTAGGGGAAAGGTGGGGAAAAATTTGGAATAAAAGAGAAAAATTTGGGAAAAAATTGAGGAAAATTTGCGGAAAGTTGGGAGAAAAATGGGAAAAATCGGAGAAAGAAATGGGAAAAAAATTGGGCAAGTTTGGGGTAAATATGGTAAAAAATGGGAGAAAGTTGGGGGGAAATGGGGGAAGAATGGGAAAAATTGGGGAAAAAATTGGGGAAGTTTGGGAGAAAATTGGGAAAAAATTGGGAAAACAGAGAAAGTTTGAGGGAAATTTGGAGAAAATTTTGGGGAAATTTTGGGAGAATTTTTGGGAAATTTTGAGAAATTTTGTGGGGAAATTTGGGGGAATTTTGGGGGAATTTTAGGAAATTTTGTGGGAAATTTGGGGAAAAATCAGGGAAAAATTGGGGGAATTTTGGCAAATCTTGAGGGAAATTTTGGGGAAAGTTTGAAAAAAATTGAGGAAAATTGGGTGGAATTTTGGGGAAAATTTGGGGAATTTTGGGGGAAAATTTGGGGAAAATTTAGAGGCATTTTGGAGAAAAATTGGGGAACTTTTGGGAAAATTTGGGGGAATTTTGTGGGAATTTTAGGAAATTTTGTGGGAAATTTGGGGAAAAATCGGGGAAAAATTGGGGGAATTTTGGCAAACATGTGGGGGAATTTTGGGAAATCTTGAGGGAAATTTTGGGGAAAATTTGGAAAAAATTGAGGAAAATTTGGGGGAATTTTGGGGGAAAATTTGGGGGAATTTTGGCAAAAATGTAGGGGAATTTTGGGAAATCTTGAAAGAAATTTTGGGGAAAGTTTGGTGGGGGAATTTGGGGGAATTTTGGGATTTTTTGGGGGAAATTTTGGGGAAAATTTGGAAAAAATTGAGGAAAATTTGGGGGAATTTTGGGGAAAATTTGGGGAATTTTGGGGGAATTTTAGGAAATTTTGGGGGGAATTTTGGGGAAAATTTGGAAAAAATTGAGGAAAATTTGGTGGAATTTTGGGGGAAAATTTGGGGGAATTTTGGCAAAAATGTAGGGGAATTTTGGGAAATCTTGAAAGAAATTTTGGGGAAAGTTTGGAAAAAATTGAGGAAAATTTGGGGGAATTTTGGGAAAATTTGGTGGAATTTTGGGGAAAAATTGGGGAAAATTTGGGGGAAAATTGGGGAAAATATGGGGAAATATGGGGGAAAATTGGGGAAAAATCGGGGAAAAATTGGGGAAAATTGGGGAAAAATCGGGGAAAATACGGTAGGAAATTTGGGGAAAAGTTGGAGAAAAATTGGGGAAAAATCGGGAAAAAATTGGGGGAAAGTATGGGGAAATATGGGGGAAATTGGGGAAAAAATTGGGGGAAATACAGGGGGAAATTTGGGGAAAAATGGAAGAAAATGGGGGAAAATCAGGGGAAACTCGGGGAAAATACAGCAGGAAAATGGGGGAAATTTGGGGAAAAATTGGGGAAAAATTAGGGAAAATGGGGGAAAAATTGGAGGAAAATTTGGGAAAATATGGGGGAAAATAGGGGGGAAGTTGGGAAGAAATTGGGTGAAAATTGGAGAAAAAATGGGGGAAATTTGGGGAAATTTGGGAAAAAATGGGGAAAACATGCGGAAAAATTTGGGAAAAATCAGGGAAAGTATGGGGGGAAATTGGAGAAAATATGGGGGAAATTTGGGGAAAAATCGGGGAAAAATTGGGGAAAATACAAGCGGATATATGGGATGAAATTGGGGAAAAAATTGGGGGAAAATCTGAGAAAATACAGGGGAAATTGGGGAAAATCGGGGAAAAATCAGGGGAAAATTGGGGGAAATTTGGGGAAAATTGGGGAAAATACGGTGGGAAATTGGGGAAAAAATTGGGGGAAAAACAGGGGAAAAATTGGGAAAAATTGGGGGAAGTTTGGGGGGAAATCGGGGGAAATTTGGGAAAAAATGTGGGAAAAATCGGGGAAAAATGATGAAAAATTGGGGGAAATCTGAGAAGAAATCGGGGAAAATTGGGGGGGAAATTGGGGGAAATTTGGGGAAATTCGGGGAAAATACGGCGGGAAATTTGGGGAAAAAATTGGGGGGGAACGGGAAAAATTACAGGAAATTTGGGAAGAAATCGGGGAAAAATTGGGGGAAATTTGGGAAGAAATCAGGAAGAAGTTGGGGAAAAATACGGGGGAAAATTCGGGGAAAGTTGTGGAAACTTGGGGGAAAATTGGCAAAAATTGGGGGAAAATTTGGGGAAATTCCCATTTTTTCCCTGGATTTGAGGTAGAAAATTGGAAAATTCCCATTTTTGGTTTTTCCCCAGAAAAAAGCACGGATGACGACGTGCAGAAATCGGACATCTCCTCCAGCAGCCAGGGCGTCATCGAGAAGGAGTCGCTGGGGCCGCTGCTGCTCGAGGTGGGGCTCGCAATTCCCCCGGAAAACCGGGAATGGGGGGCGGAAAAGTGGGAATGAGCCAAAGCCGGGGCTCTGGGGGCTCTAATCCCGGGTTTAGGGGTGGGATTTTGGCATTTGGGGATTTAATCCCGGGTTTTTATGGGGTTTTGGGGCTTTAGTCCCAGGTTTTACGGGGTTTTGGGGCTTTAAGGAATTTTGGCAAACATGTGGGGGAATTTTGGGAAATCTTGAGGGAAATTTTGGGGAAAATTTGGAAAAAATTGAGGAAAATTTGGGGGAATTTTGGGGAAAATTTGGGGAATTTTGGGGGAATTTTAGGAAATTTTGTGGGAAATTTGGGGGAAATTGGGGAAAATTTGGGGGAATTTTGGCAAATCTTGAGGGAAATTTTGGGGAAAGTTTGAAAAAAATTGAGGAAAATTGGGGGGAATTTTGGGGAAAATTTGGGGAATTTTGGGGGAAAATTTGGGGAAAATTTAGAGGCATTTTGGAGAAAAATTGGGGAACTTTTGGGAAAATTTGGGGGAAATTTTGGGAAAATTTGGTGGAATTTTGGGGAAAAATTGGGGAAAATTTGGGGGAATTTTGGCGAAAATGTGGGGGAATTTTGGGAAATCTTGAGGGAAATGTTGGGAAAATTTGGGGGAATTTTGGGAAAATT